>NC_056660.1:11495000-11795937 GCF_018350195.1 Panthera tigris | reverse complement strand
ACCATTTCCCAACTTCCCATCCACTCAACCCAGTCTGGCTTCAGCCCCCCTCCCCTCCACCCCCACAGTGCCCTGACACTGCCCTATGAAAAGGCACTTGTGACATTCCAGGTTACCAAACCCAAAAACAGTAACCCAGTGTCTCTGTGTCTCTGATTCGGCCTTGTGTCAGTTAATGCAAAGAACCCTGCTTCTTCACAGTATGCCCAAACCAGCCCAATCTCACCAATGAATTGTAAATTTTAGTGTAAATCAGGTGAGATCATACAGTAAACATAATTTTATTTGATAAATTTCTTCTTCACACACTGTTTCTCAGTTTCTTTCTCTCTACACTCACCAAGGATAGCTTGGGGCCAACTGACTCCCAGCCTGGAGGCTCGGTGTTCTCCAAACCTGGGTGAATATCTCACAAGAGGGATTTCTCACCCCACACTTTTACCACGGGAGAAAATGCCACATCTTGGTTTCTTGCACCTTCCACCAGATGTTTGTCACTATTATCTGTTGAATCACCATGGGCTCCTGGGGGAGAGGGGCTCTAATTTGTGAACAGGGTGAATGTAGGTCCCCAGTGTCAGCTCAGGCTCCCCTGCAAGGGAATCTGGGAGCAGACTCATTCCCCTAAAGGTCAGCTATGAATTCCACACAGCTCATAACTCGCTGGAGAATTCAAGAATCCAATCCCATATTTAGAAAAGAATATTTATCCTCTAATTATTGTCTAGCCTAGTTCTTTAGTAATAATAAATATCACTCAGTTAATGGCCTCTCCACCTCTCCAGCGTTTGGTTCAGGTTCATTTCAGCAAATCATGGTGGGTCTACCTTCAGTACATATCCATACAGTTCTCACTACATCCATAACTACCATCCCAGTCCATCATGGCCTTTCCAGTCATATATCACCCAGATTAATGCAACAGTCTCCTTCACTGGTCTTACCGTCTCAGCCCTCCTCTCTGTCCTCATCATGTTAGCCAGAGGATCCTTTTAAAATGGAAGTCAGGAGCGCCTAGCTGGCTCAGTTGGAGCATGAGACTCTTGATTTCAGGGTCGTGAGACGTAATAGAGATTACGTAAATGAATCTTTAAAATGGAAGTCAGAGTATAAGACTTCTCTGTTTAAAACCTCAAATGGCTTCCCATCACACTCTAGTGAAAGACACAGTCCTTACGTTAGCCTGCAAGGCCCTGTATCTGTGTTCCCTACACTTCTGACTTCACCTAGCACATGGCTCTCCCTTCTTTACCCCATTCTAGCCACACCAGCCATCTTAGAAAATGGTAATAGCGAAGTTTTCGAGCACTTACCATGTGTTAGGTTCTTCTGTACATTCATCTAATCCATAGAAACGGAGAACCTGAGGTTATACAACCTGCTCAAGTTGCACATCTGATGCGCAGCAGACATAACCCCATCAGGCTGTGGCTGTGAAGTTCACATTCTCAACCATAGGGTAGAGATAAATTGCCTTTGGCAATGGTATTTTTATTACAGTTACTCTCTAGATACTCACCTATTTTTTCCCCTGGATCTGAAAATATATATACATATAAAAAGAAAAACTCCAATTAAATATTTCTTTGGTTTTAATTTTTAATTTTAGAATTTGAGATTGTTTCTGGCATGATAGCCAATTTCTGTAAATGATCCAGGGTTGCTTGAAAAGGTATATTCTGGGGTACCTGGGTGGCTCAGTCAGTTGAGCATACAACTTGATTTCGGCTCAGGTCATCATCCCAGTGTCATGGGATCAAGCCCTGCGTCAGGTTCCATGCTAGGTGTGGAGCCTGCTTAAGATTCTCTCTCTCTCTTGGGGTGCCTGGGTGGCTCAGTCAGTTAAGCATCCGACTTTGGCTCAGGTCATGATCTCACAGTTCGTGGGTTCGAGCCCCGCGTCAGGCCGTTTCAGATTCTGTGTCTCCCTCTCTCTCTGCCCCTCCCCTGTTCACGCTGTCTCAAGAATAAATAAACATTAAAAAAAAAAAAATCCTCTCTCTCTCCCACTGCTCCTGTCCCCTGCTTGCACTCTCTGAAAAAAATGTTAAGTATATTCTATTTCAAGGACCAAGGACTTAACATGTATCTATTAGATCTATCTTATTTTGATCCCCGATATACTTTTATCTGTTAAGTATTTGCAGGCTAAGCTTTCATCTCCTCAATCTCTTCACTTCTTTGGGCTCTTTTTCTGAGTTCTCCCGTATCATTGAGAGTATGGAGAATGTCTGGTATCTGCTTTCCTGGAATATTCTTTGGACATAGATTCTTCATTGTCTTTTATTCTGTGCCTTTGGGAAGGGGGGGCGGTGTGTGGGGGTAAGAAGGGTCTGGTTGGGTTGTGGTGACTATCCAATTCCTCTGCTGGTTCCTTTCTGCCCATTAGTTATCTTCTGATGATAGCAATTCTATCCAGGCCCTCTATTTACAATGTACAGGACATTGTAAGGGAAATTGGTTCTGAAACAGCTGACAGTTTTAATTTGGATTTCAGAATACATTCTCACCAAGGGGTACATGGGGGAGGGAGCACATCCACACTCCGTTTTTGCGCCACCTCCTGCAGAGCAAGAGGTCAGTAGGCTCACAGTAAAGCCTTTGTCATAGATTTTCTGGAGATCCAGCTGGTGTTTCTCTGGGCTGAATTCAGTCACCAACTGCAAGGGGGTTGTGCAGCTGTGTTTCCCTCTGGCCATCTCTATCAGATAAATTCTCTCCATCTGGAGACTGAAAGGCAGGAAAGGTAGTGATTCCATGAAATTTCTCATTTCCAGCACTTGTCAAAGGTCTAACTAAGCCCCATGACCAACTTGACACTCCTATCGGATGGTCTGTAAGTGGACTTTTCAGAATGGTGACTGTTTTGGAGAATTCTTTCTTGATGTCTGTTTTCATGATGCTCTTGGAATTTACCTTTAGTCCAAAAATATTTGACAGATATTGTTCATAATTTGTGGTATAGATTTATGGCTGTTTCTTTACCTATGAAATTTTCTATTTATTTCAATTCTTTTGTTTTCAACAGTTGCACTGGCATAGAAAGAATAGAGTCTCCGGGTTTGAAAAGGTAGGATAGATAAGATTCCATGAAGGTCTATATCCTAGGTATTCAGAAAAACAATGGCATTTCTACAGTGTAATCAAGTTGGGCCGCTTAAAAGAGTAAGCTAAAGTTTAACATGTCATAAGCAGAAGGTAAGGCAAGAAGGGACAGGGCTTAGTCTCAGATTCAGATTTGGTTAGGATTACAGACCAACACATAATAAACAAATCAAAACACGTTCTGTGGTGTGGAGAAATTGGAGCCCTTGTGCACTGTCGGTGGGAATGTAAAATGGCATAGCTGCTGTGCAAAACAATATGAAGGTTCCTCAAAGAATTTTAATGGAATTACCACCTGATCCAGCAATTTCACTTCTGGGTATACACCCAAGGGAATTGAAAGCAGAGTCTCAAAGAGATATTTGCAACCCCCATGTTCACAGCAGCATTATTCACAATAAAGTGTGGAAGCAACCCAAGTGTCCAGTAACAGATGGACAAGGAAAATGTGGTACATACATACAGGGGAGTATCATTCAGTCTTTAAAAAAAAAAAAAAAAAAAAAAAAAGGAAATTGACACGTGTTACAACATGGATAAATCTTGAGGACATTATGCTAAGTAAAATAAGTCAGTCACAAAAACACAAATACAGCAGGATTCCACTTAATATGAGGTACTTAGAGTGTAGTCAAATCATAGAGGCAAAGCAGAATGGTAGTTCCCAGGGCTGGAAGGAAGGGGAATGGGGAATTATTGCATAATGGGTATAGTTTCACTTCCGCAAGAAGAGTTATGATGGTCGTGCATCATGAATCTATTTAATACCACTAAACTGTGCACTTAAAAATGGTTAAGATGGCAAATTTTGTGATGTGTTTTTTATCACAATAAAAAAAAAAACTAGAAAAAAACATAACAGGATTAGTGGGCAAGATGAACTATGATTTGGGCAATTAATAGAGGTCAGGGATTTAAGAAACCACCAAAGGTGGTTACTATAAAAGGATGGAAACAGTTTTCCCTAAAACAGTTCATATATAACACATACACCTTAATACACACACACACACACACACACACACACACACACGTTAACTCTCAGTTCCCCATGTATCTTGCTTTTTCAGTTACACATATTTTAAGAACCAACTACTACTGTCTTGTCTAATAGTGGGTAGTTATCCTGATAACTGAATTCTTGACAACTAAGGGCTTTTTCATATATATATATATATATATATATATATATATATATATATGTATGTATATATATATATATATTTTTTTTTTCTACACACACTGTATTTTGACTATACTTGGAGGTTTTTCAAAAAAGGCTACTTACTCCCATTTTACAGATGAGGGAATGAAACACAGACATGTAAAATGGCTTGCGTAAGATCACACATCTGTTAAACCTGCAAAGGCTCTACTAGCTATTTGTCTACACTTTCATTTATACCTGGAGTTAACACAAGGAATGAACGGATCTACATTTACACAAGTTTCAATACATGTCTTTTCCATATATATAGTAGTATCATTCAAATGTATGTGGGGAATAAAAATTCATCGAGTGTGGCAAGTCTAAAGTTGCCATATCAATTTAGGTATAGTCAAAGTACCCTTGAAAATCCTTTACATCTCCCATGGTTTTATACGTATAACCCAAAGTAGTGCACACTAAAATTTAAGAACCAGTGTCTTAAACCTATGAAAGATGTAGAAGGATGTATATTTAGGTGTCAAGGTATTCAAACAACTGAAAACACTGGGGAATGGAGAATCTTGCTTCCTGTAAGACTTACTTCATTTTAAGTATTTGCCTTTTACATACTTATTCAATCATATTATATCATGTGTTTTGGGGATTAAAGGAGATAGGAGAATTACATCTTTCTAAGGGAATAGGTTCTAAAATCAGTATAAGTTAAATAATTTATGATACGGCTCTACTTAACTTACAACTATACGTATAAATTTTCTTGATCAACAAATACAAAGAGTACCATTTCTACTGTGCAGAAGTCAGTAAAACTGTCTTTTGTTTTTAGAAAGAGGGAAAAATGTTGACAATTTTCACATTTACTTACAATGCCAATTAAGGAGTAAGGAAGAAAAACCACCAGTAAAAATGACATTCAGAAAAGTAGAAAGAAAACCCTATTCTAACACTGTCCAAAAGTGATATATAGAAATCATGGAAAAGAGAACTGAGAAGATTGGATTTAATAACTCTAATAACTCTCCTATAAAATGAGTTGCTCTGAATCGGGCTGGATACTATAAGCTCTGAAGAACTGAAGTGATTACAACCTATAGAGATAAGTAATAGTAGCAAAGACATGCTAAGATAACTAGGTTTTTGTGTTTTTTAAGCAGCTCAGGAAGGCTCAAAGATGATGGATTAAGCCAAGCTTATGAAACTTTACTCCCCCAAACAAATAGGAAGAAAAATGAGTAGGAGTACAATATAAGTGCTGAAATCAAGGAATTCTATGGATCCAGACAGAAAATGGAGTATTGGCAATTCCTTCATGAAATTATTTTATGAAAACAGGTAAGAACACACTGCAGATAAATCCACAGTAAGATAAGAAAACTAAAATGTAGAAATTTTGACAAATCTAGAAATAAAAAAACAAATCTTTAGGAAGAAGCATAGCCCAACACACATGATAGAGATAAGTATTGCAAGGATAAAGTTGAGATGGGGAAGACAATTTGAAAAGCTCTAGAAATCTAAAAAGAATTACCAAAAGAGCACAGAGAAAATGGAGGAAAATAAATAATGAAGACATCTATATGCTGTTTTAAGATCAGATGTAAAACAAAATGACACAGGGAAGTCGCAAAAAGGGGGTATCAAATAAAAAGTGTAGCAAGGTTAAGGTCAAACAGAATTCAAGCAAAGCAGTACAGGGGGAAAACATACTTTATGCTGTTGAAATGGTACAATCCATCAAGAATATGTATCAGTCATGGAACTTCTAACAACACAACTTTGAAATATATAAAATAAAAACTGACACAAAGGATAATGGACACATTCACAGTATTCAGGTGGAATATTAACAGAACTCTCTTAAACCAACAGGTTTGACAGACAATAAAAACAAGATATAAAAATTGAAATAATCCAATAATCAAGCTCAATCTAAAACACACACACATATACAGAATTTGGTACCTAAAATACTGTGTATAAACCTTCTTTTCAGACACATATAGAAATAGAAACACACACACACACACACACACACACACACACACACACACACACACGAAAATCTTTCAATATAGACCACAAAGCAAAATCACACAAACGATACTCTTCACCCACATTTGAATTAAAAATTAATCACAAAAAGATAACAAAAGTACTCCCCCCCTTCACACCTATCCAGATTTTTTTTTAAGTTTTCTGAGAGAAAACCAGGTTTAAGAATCAAAACCAAAATTATAAGCTATTTAGAAATGAATAACAAGAAAAACACTACAAAAAAACAAACACAAAACAGAAAACCCTTGGAATGTAATCAAGTAGTACTTAGAAATGTATACATTACAAAACAAAGAGACTAAAGGTACATGAACAAAGTATACAGCCCGAGAGACTAAAAGAAGAACCAATAAATTCAAGTACAGTTGAAAGAAAAAAAAATGAAGATCACTGTAGAAATTACAAAGATAACAAGCAACAACAAAAAAATGCTCAATCAAAAAAACCAAAAGCTGGTTGTTAAGAAAATTTCAATGAAATCCAGGGACAGAGGAAAAACAACAGGTGCCAAATATTTTTGAGTCAAGAAAAAAATACATAGAGATGATGCAGAGATTTATGAAATAAAATAGCCTATCTAAAACTTTTACCTACAAATTCTAAAATCCAGACATGCACAATATCCAAAGAAAATATGGGTTACCAAAGCTTCACTTCAGGAAGAAGTGGGAAACTTATATTAAATAACCATAAAAGAGGCTAAAAAAGATAGTAAGAGCTTCAGCTCCTAAAAAAGCTTTTAGGCCCCAGTGGACTCAGGGTAAAGGAGTAAGGGTAGGCTAAGCTAGTGTTCCTATCCACCAGCAATAAACAGAAAAAGCAATAAGGAAAGATACAATTCTCATGACTCGTATCAAGGACACTGTAAAACTTACTGATAGATATAAAAGATAGATAGACACCAACCACCTGACTGTATTTATGGGTGGGAAGATTCAATATCATAGAGATGATCATCATCTCCAAAAAAATCTGAACGCAATTTGGATAAAAATCTGAAGGATTTTCCCCCAGAATTTGCCAACCTGATTTTAAAATTCATGTGCAACGTGTGAAAAGACAACAGCCAAGACAATTTTGAAGGGTATTAATAAGGGAGATGCCTTACTACAAAACTATCGAGTGAAAATAGGAAAGCAAAATATATAAACTAATATTATGTTTATTTCACTAGAGTGAAATATATAAACTAATGGAGCACAAAAGAGAGCCTAGAAATATTACAAACATAAAAATAAATACTAACTTTTAATATATTGTCATCGTAAAAAGGCACTTGGTATATGACAGATGTGGCATTTAAATAAAAGTAGAAAAATAAATTAATAGTGCTGAGGTGAAAGGCTGTGCATTTGTAAAAATTTAGACCCCTAACTCACAGCACACACAGAGTTAATTTCAAATGGATACGAGTCTAAAAATGAAAAGCAAACAAAAGCTCTTATACATTACTGGTGGGAATATAAAGTAATACAACTACTTCGGAATGCAATTTGGCAACACCTAAAAGTAGCATTTCCATAGTCATTAAGTTCAACATTTTCATTCCAAATGATTGTTTTTATGATACAGGAAGGATGTTTGTTCACTTGGGCACTGGTTTGCAATAGTGAAGGTGCAAAATATCTGATTATCCATCAAAAGAAAAATGGTTAACAGTGCTTTACAATGGATTTTTATAATGGATTAATTGTGGTATATTCAAACAATAGAATGCCTTACAAAAGCAATTAAGAGGAATTAACTACAGGATTTAATCAAATCTTAGATGCCATCAATTATAAGGCACACCATTATTTTGTCATTAAGAAAGAAATGTCAATTTTAAGACATTACTGATTTAAGAAGCATACAATTTCAGAGACGTTATATTGTGAAAAAATGGAGAGATCAATAGGTATCAACAGAGCTACATCTCCAAGACACGGTACTGGGTGAAAAACAGGTCAAAATTATGGACATGATAGGCTTTCTTCCATGTTTAAAAACACATAAAATAGTCCCATGTATTTTTTTTCATATACATGTGTAAAACGATGAAAACATTCATGGGAAAAATACACATTAATATCAGGATAGTTATCTCTTAGTAAAAAACGAAGAGGAAAGAGGTTCTAAGCTTTAGTCACACCTTTTGATATCTTACTTCCTATTAAAAACAAAAGAAGGATGCAGCTTTTGCATCGCACATATACTAAAAGGGAGCATATCCTCCCCATGAAGGGACAAACATAAATTCAATCATTCCCCAGCATCTGTGGCACAGTTATGGAATGTTTATTCTTAAAACACAAGAAAGAAACATTGCAACACTGACTGGTAAACATTCCTGAGAGATTTTGCTGCTCCCTCACAGGGAGAGGAGAAAAAGAACGTGTGTATGTACTGGGGGAGGAGGGAGGATTAGAACTGAAAAAAATATGGTAAAGTGTTAACACCTTTTAAACTTGGAGAATGAGATCATGATGGTCGACTGTATTGTTTCCTGGATCTCTGAAATATTAACTTGGAAATTTTTAAAAATGACGTTTAAAAAGGCACCATGTACAATTTAAATGTAAGCTCTGTCAAGATTTTGGGAAGTAAATAACTCCTACATTATATAAACTGTTTCATAGAAAAATACAGTCAGCTTTCGGGGCACCTGGGTGGCTCAGTCGGTTAAGTGTCCGACTTTGGCTCAGGTCGTGATCTTGCGGTCTGTGAGTTTGAGCCCCGCGTCGGGCTCTGTGCTGACAGCTCAGAGCCTGGAGCCTGTTTCAGATTCTGTGTCTCCGCTCCCTCTCTCTGACTCTCCCCCGTTCATGCTCTCTCTCTGTCTCAAAAATAAATGTTAAAAAAAAAAAAATTTTAAAAGAAAAATATAGTCAGCTTTTCAACTAATTCTACAAGGTCAGCAAAACCCCTTATACCAATACTCAAAAAAGTTTCAACACAACAAAGAAGATTATAACCTAACCTTATTACTCAACATGAAAATAAGGATATTAAGAAAAATGTTAGCACACTGAAATCTATCACGACCAAGCCGAGCTGGGTTAATCCTACCAAAGCAAGGATGACTGTATATATAATTCATTACATTAATAATTACATTTAAAAACCCCATAAACTGTTATGCAAACATGGAATTCAACACACACTGCAAATTTTATTTTTTAATATCCCTGATTAAACAGAAATAGAAACTTTCTTAAACTGGAAAAAGGCAAGAGACTTTCTATTTAACAATGCTCTAAAGGTGTCAACCAACACAATTAGACCAGAAAAACATGACATACATGTATCAGAACAATTTGGAGTAATACTGGCAAAACTATTTGGAGAGAGTGTTATCTATCTAACAAATCCAAGAGAATTAACTGGAAAACTGTTACAGCCAATAGAGAAGTTCAATAAAGTGACTGAAAACATTAACTCAGCAGGCATAAACAATTAAAAAATAAAGGAATGATAACAATAACAATGTTTGCAATGATACTAAAATCCATAAAATATATATATTTTTAAAGATGCAAAGCCTATTCTTATGGAGAAAATAACAAAACTGCTTGAAGGGAAGGCCTTTTAAAAAAATCTCTCAGTGAGCAGACTCAGTATTATTGTAAAGATGTTGGTATTTTGAATAAGAAAACAACAAGAATAGCCAGGAATAGTAAGACGTGTTAAAATTAAAACTTAGGGAAATTTTTCAGACCAAATATAAAAACATATAGGTATAGTAATTACACTAGATGTTGGTTATAGGCATAGACAGAAATCAGTCAAATATGACTAAAAACAGATTCAGGTGGATAGAGATTTAGTTCATGTTACCTGTGGCATTTCAAACTAGTAGAGGTAAGAGAAACTATACAATAAACTGTGTTAAGAGAAGTAACTACACTCAAGAAAAATTAAGTTATACCACAATCATATGCAAGATACAAAAATAGTCCCCAGGTGGGTTAAATAACATAAACAACAAAAACAAACAACAACCTGTAAGTATTAGAAGAAAACAGGAAAGTATTTTCACAATCCTGTAGTAAGCACAAATCCCAGAAGACATAATGAAAAATACCGACAGATTTGTGCTCGCAAAAAGGAAAAACCTCTGTATCATATGACAGAAAATACCATTTTAAAAAGCTTAAAGATAGGTGACTCACTAGAAGGTATCTTCCATATATTTAATAAGCAAGAGACTAATGCGAAAATATGTAAAGACAGACGGCAAGCCCACTCCCAGCACACGTAGCAGTCCTCCCATATCCACAGGGGGGTACATTCTAAGACCCCAGTGGATGCCTGAAACCATGGATAGGACCGAACCCTAGAAAATACATTATGTATTTTCCCTATACATACATATCTATGATAAAGCTTAATTTATAAATTAGGCACAAAAGAGATTAACAATACCGATAAAACAGGACAATTATATGGTGATAAAAACTATGTGAATGTAGTCTCTCAAAATACCTTACTGCATTCACTCTTCTGGTTAGGATGATGTGAGATAACAAAATGCTTCTGTGAGGAGAATGAAGTAAAGTGAATGACGCAGACACTGTGACAGCACTAGGCTTCTATTGACCGTGTGACAATCCCTCAGAAGGAGGATTACCTGCTTCTGGACTGCAGGTGACCATAGACAGATGAAACCGCAGAAAGCAAAACAGGTAAGGGGTGGGGGGGACTACTGTATGCTAGCCCCAAATAGCAGTACCTTTTTGTAAGGAAATGTAACACAGTGTGGCTATAATCCATAACCCATCCGTACCTCCTCCCTTTTTACCCAGAGATAACAATGATAATAAAAAAAAAAAAAAGGAGAAAAATGGGCAAAGAACATCAACAAGTAATTCATAGGACAGAAATAACTGAAATGAAAACATATGCCACAGTGCAGTTTTGTTTGTAATCAGAGAAATGAAAACAAAACAATTTTGTAACCACTGGAATGAGAAAAAATTTTAAAGCATTATTGGGTACACTTTTCAGAAAGCAATTGGGCAGAATTTATCATTTAAAGGAACACCACAGGGGCGCCCGGGTGGCTCAGTCAGTTAAGCGTCCAACTCTGCATCTCTGCTCAGGTCATGATCTCACGGTTCGTGAGTTTAAGCCCCGAGTTGGGCTCTGTGCTGTCAGTGCAGAGCCTGCTTCAGATCCCCTGTCTCCCTCTCTCTCTGTCCCTCCACCACTTGCTTGCTCTCTCAAAACTAATAAACTTTAAAAAAAATAAATAAAGGAACACAACATTCTCTGCATAGGAATCTATTTCTTACAAGAAACCTGGTCCCGTGGCACAAAGACATATACAGAGATGACCATTTACTGAATTATTTGTAATAGGGAAAAGTGTAAATAACCCAAATGCCCAAAACAACAGTAATTAAATAAATCATGGCATACCCATACAATGGGTATTATGCAGTTGTTCAAAGGGTGAGATAAACCTGTACGTGCTGATAGCCTTATAAGAACATTAAGTAGAGAAAAAGTTGTAAAAAGGTACAGTATGATCCCACTTACATAAAAACAAAAGATAATAGGTATATATGTGAGAAAGTGTGACAGACTGAAATCCTGATCTAGTAAACTAAAGAGTGATTTTCATATTTTGTGCTGAATGTCCTGTTGTTTCTACCTCCTTTCTATGGGAAAGTATTTTGGAAGTCCCTGTGTGAATTGTTTTTTTTAATGAGTACAGGGGTTTGTTTTAAACGTTTATTTATTTTGAGAGAGAGAGCACACGTGAGTGGGAGAGGAGCAGAGAGAGAGGACAGAATCCTAAGCAGGCTCTGCACTGTCAGCACAGAGCCTGAAGTGGGGCTTGATCCCACAAGCCATGAATTCATGACCTGAGCCAAAATCAGAAGTCAGATGCTTAACGAACTGAGCCACCCAGTGGCACCCCCATGTGAATTTTTAAATCAAAACAAAAATATTTAACTTAATGTTGAATGTTGTCTGTCTATCTGAACAATGGAACTCTAGAACTCATTCTAACAATTTCTAGTTATGAATGGCTTCAGTGTTGAAGACAATTGCTTCATCAGGGCAAACTACTAATGTATTCTATAGTTAACTTACCAGACCCTCTATTTACAGTCCCTTAACTGTATTACACGCTCTTTTAAAGCTGTGATGTTAAAAGTCTTAATGTGTTTTATATGCTTCATTCTCTTGCTCGAAAGTCATCAGTAGCTTCCTTAGCTGGCTTTCGAATTCAAAGCCCTACAAAATGTTCTCTCAAACTGCTTGTGCAAAGAAAGCATCTCCCCACTACCCAAGCACAACTCAAAAAGTTCTCCACCTCAGCCGAATGGTCTGGTAGGCACCCAACTCATAAACATTCACACGTCATTTATAACATGTTCACGGTTAACAGTATTATCATCTCTCCAGGAATTTTTCCCCCAAGATTTTTATACAAAACTACAAGCACCCAAGGGCCATAATGCAGAAGATTATATAGTGAACCCAGTTAAACTCATTAGCTCAAGAATGTAGATTATGAACAATAAATGAAATTGACATTTTTATCCATCACTTTCTAAGATCTCGGTGTGAAGCATTTTATATGCTTTCAATAAACAGAAAGCTGTTTTAAGTAAGTAGTTTGAATTCTGGTCCAAACCCATCATAGTGTAAGTATTAAGACCATCAACTCTGAATAGCTCTACTCTGGGAACTTTGGGCAAGTCTGGGGTTTATTTGTAAAATGTTGATTATACACATTTCTTCTAATGGGAGATAATATAGGCAAACGGGTAGCAGACTATCCAGCAAAATGTGGCCAATATTACATTCGTCCTCTTGACTAGGAAATCCCAACACAACTGAAGAATTACATTATCACTACTTTAAAATTTATTAGTATTTAGTCAACGTTGATTTGATAATTAATATTTGATGTAGTACAGAAAGGGTGGCTTTGGAGTTAAACAGATGTGATCGAATCTTCGGTCACCACTTTAGAGAGGAGAAATCTTGGGTAAACCACAATTTCTGATCCTCAGTTCCCTCATCTGTTAAAGGGCATACCATCAACCAACACACAGAGCTGCAGTGAGGACTGTGTGGGATGATAATTTATGAAAAGCTTTTAATAAGGTATCTGACACAATAAATTATCAAGTTCCTTGATCTTAAACAAACTTTCTAATTTATGTAAATTTTACTAATGCAAAGTTAATTTATTCAACAAACTTTTTTTAAGTGCTTACTGTGTGTACCAGGCAATGTGCTGAGCACTAGAGATAAACTAGTCAACAAAAATATGTGTCACCTCTGTCTCCATGTAGTGGAGCATTCTGGGGCACTGGGACAGGCATTAATCAAATAATCCAGATGCCAACTGTGCGAAGTGCTACAGAGAGGTAAGCTAAGGGGGCACATGATAGAGGGTTTTGCTCTGCTCGCAGAACTCGAGAAGGCTGCCTTAGGGAAAATTCTCACTTGGGAGTGTGAGTAGGAAGCGAGATGCAGTAGCAGAAGGAAAAGTGCTCCAGGAAGACAACAGAATATGCTTTATCTTTTCAAAGTCTATATATCTTGTACCTCTGGCAACTAAGTGCAAGGGACTGAGAGAATAGTGTAGCTGGCATAGACTACAAAGACTGGCTAGACAGCAGTGACCAAGGATGCAGAGCTTTGTGGGGCACGTCATCCTAAAGGCAATGGTAAATGGTTAAAGGGTTGGAGAGTTTCTATTGTTTACCATTGTTACTGTTGCCACTGGGGTAGATGGGATCACTCAATTTCAACAGTCTGGCTACACTGCGAAAATGAATTTGAGGTGACGCAAGAGTAAGTGTGAGCGTATCAGTCTGGAGGCGAAGAAATGTTAAGAACTTAAGACAGACTGCATCGGTGTAAAAAGAAAAATTCCAGGGATAATCAGGAGATAAATTCAACCGGATTAGATGACAGGGTCAGAGAGAGGGAAAGCCAGAGGCAATTTTTAGATTTCTGATTTGTATTACTAGTTGAATGCTAGTTCTATTTTCAGATATATGAAGATGCCCAGATTTGGGAAGGCAAGGTTAGGTGCTCAGTTCTTTGGACATGTTGAGTTGAAAGTACAGTTGACCTTTGAATGACACAGGTTTCAACTGTGCAGGTCCACTTATACATGGGTTTTTTTCCCTATACACTCAGTACTATAAATGTATTTTCTCTTGATTTCCTTAATATTTTTTCGTACTTACTTTATAGTAAGAATACAGTATATGATATATATAACATATAAAATATGTGTTAATCGACTGTTACCAGTAAGGCTTTCAGTCAACAATAAGGCTATCAGTAGTTAAATTCGGGGGGGGGGGGGCGCTCAAGAGTCATACACAAGTTTTCAACTTTCTCCGGGGAAGGGAGGGTGCCAGCACCCCTAACCTTGCATTGTTGATGGGTCAACTATGTTTTTTTAATTAACAACAAAGAAAAAGCCCAGACTGTGCCACTCTCCTACTCAAAGTCCCACAATGGACTCCCTTCAAACTGTAAACACAACTCCCGAGAGACATACAGTTATGATCCGACTCTTCACTATCTTCTGACTTTCCCTCCTACCCTTATATCCATGGTCACTTTCACTCCAGAAACATTGGCCTTCTTGAAATCCCTGATATACTAAAAGTCCATTCTTCCCTAAGGACTTCTGTGCTTATTCTTCCTTCAGCCTGTAATATTTTTTTCCCTAGGTGTTCATAGGCCTTATCTCTCACTTAACAGAAGTCCATGCTCAGATGTCATCTTTTCAAATAAGTTCCTTTGACTATCCTATGTAAAACAGCATTCCTACTTCTCAGCTGGGCTGGAAAGGCTGAATGAAACCTATAGTCGTGCTGTGCTAAAGGTAAAGGCCTGTCACATAAGTCTAACCCTCAAGACTTTTGAAAAAAGTGGACTAGTCTAATTAAAGCTGTACCCCAAGACCGACTCCACAGATTGAAGTGATCAATCCCTACAATCCTAACAGAAAGTAAGGTAAATCTTCTCCTGGGGCAGAGACGGGGGGTGGAAATCAAATCAACTTCAATCCTTCAGTTCTTTTATACACACTGTCCTGCATAAAAGCCCTAGATAGAGGGAGAAAGAAATATGATCAGGAAAAATGTGACTAATAATTAAGAAAGAAAAATTAGGTAACAGACTAAGATCCACAGATGAGTCAGATATTGTAGTTACATAATTCAAATCTCTGCCAGCAATTTTAAAAAGAAAAAAAACACTTTCAGAAATTAAATCCATAAAATATAATTGTTCTAAAACTAAAAAATACAGTTTTTGAGATTAACTAATTAGGTGGGTTAAATGGGAGACTGCACAAGGCAGAAGAGACTGGTAAATCTGAAGATGCGCCAATAGAAAATATCCAAACTGAAGCACAAAGAGAAAACAAGAATAGAAGGAATACCGGAGGAAATACAGAGCACACAAGACACAAACAGTACAACATATTTATAACTGGAGTGTCAGAGAAGCAGTAAGAGTAGAACATGTGAAGGGATAATGACCAAGGATTTTTCACAACTCATAGACTCCATCAACCTGCAGATTCCATGGCTCAGTAAACCCTAAGCAAAATTAAAAAAACGAAAACCGTAAGTAGGTGCACCATAGCCAAACTGCTGAGAACAGAGATCAAGAGGAAATTCTAAGAGCCAGGGAAAAAAAAGACACATGACCTACAAGTAATGAAAAGGTTTTCAGCTGTCTTTGCAACAGAAAATATGAAAACTAGAGGAAAATGGAATACGAAGTTTTAAACTGCCAAATGAATAAAACTGCTAATCTAGAATTCTGTATCCAAAGAAAACACTCTTCAGAAATGAAGGTCTGATAAAGACCTTTCAAACAAATGCTGACTGAATTAACTGCCACAAAACCCGCACTGTAGGCAATACTAAAAGAAGCTTCTCAGGCTGAAGGAAAAGGAATTAAGATGAAAGCACAAAACTAGATAAAAAAAAAAAAAAAGGTAGCAAAGAGGGGAGAAAATGTATACGTAAACAAGAACACCGACTACCTAAAGTAATGACACCTTGGCATTTATAACTACAAAACATAAAAACCATACCACAAAGGGGAGGGGAAGCAGCAAATGGAGTTGAACCATTTTAAAGTTCTTTAACTGTCCAGAAGGTAGTAAAAGCATTAATAAAACACAGACTATAATAAGCCAAACATAGATAGTGTAATCTGTAGGGTAACCACAGAAGAATAATATAATCAGGTATAACGAAAAAGCCAACGGAAGGCACGGAAGCGCATTAAGTACGGTTGACCCTTGAACAACATGAGTTTGAACTGGATTGTTTTTTGATACATTACAGTACTATGCAAGTGTTTTCTATTCCTTAGGATTTTAATAATAATTTCCTTTCTCTTACTTTATTGTAAGAATACAGTATATAATACATACAACATACAAAATATGTGTTAATCAACTGTGTTACTGGTAAGGCTTTTTGATCAGCATTAGGCTATCAGTAGTTAAGTTTTGGGGGACTCAAAAGTTTTATGTGGATGTTCAACCATGGGGGGATTGGCATTCCTAATCCCCACTTGCTCAAAGGTCAACAGTACTTTACTGAGCCAAAAGAAGGTAGGAAAAGGAGCAAATAAATAAGGAAAAGATTGGCAAAAAAGACAGTAAGCTGATAAACTTAAAGCCTACTATGCATCGGTAGTTATACCAAAAGTAAATAGTCTAAACACTCTAAAGGACAAAGATTCTATAACTAAATAAAAGAACAAGGCCAAAGAATTAAAATGTTTACACAACACACACTTTAAACTTAAAGATATATATAAATAGGGTGAAAATAAAAGGACAGAAAAAGCTTTGTCACGCAAACAAAACTGGAATGGCTATACTCCTACGAGACAAAGTAGGCATGGAGTATTTGTACACATATCGAGTGACATTTGACAATTCTAAAAGTATAACTTCATCATAAAGGCATAATAAACCTACATTTTATGTACTGAATAACATAGCTCCAAATATAAAATAGCTTCACCTCCAATCATTTCTACTGTCCATCTGGTTTTTCCTTTTCTATTCACCACACTTTTCATAATCTGACATTATATATTTAATTATTGTTTCCTTATCTCCCTTCCCCTCCCCGGCCGGGGAGAATCACACTAACCTAACACATAGTAAGCATTCAATAAGTATTTGCTGAACAAATGCATAAAACTGCCACTAGCAACTCACATTCTCAGTGCTTACTTTTAAAGTTTATATGATACATTTATTTTCTTCAGTTATGCAATCCTTTAACTTAAATAGTACTTAGTAATCTCTGTTAGCCAAAATTTTAAATGAGAAGTTTAAACAAAAAGCTTGAAAAAATGTTACTGGGAAACAGATTTCCTTTCCATGCAACAAAAGTCTCCAAAATAAAAAATCATCAAAATGTGCCTTTCTTCATTTAGTAAACACATGTAAGTATATATACTGATTAACATAAATAAAATAATACAATTACATATTAACTTTCATGTTTATTCAACTTCACAGAAAAGCCAAAAAATGTGTCTGATATTGGTTATCTATCTAAATACCAATTGTTCGTGACGGTGACATAATACTATGTGGTAGGGGAGATAAGCCCAGGTTAAACAAATTCTTAAATTCCTGACATTCTTCACATGGGCAAAAGGAGATCTTAAAAATCAAACTTACAAGCTGTAAGAAGATACAGAAAGTAATTTAACCTTTAATACCTGGAACAAGTTTTACAGCCACATTTGTAATTTACATATACAGTGGAGATCACTGAAAACAAAAGCTTCCTGTTGCACTGCAGCAAGAAATCATATTATAATGTAGATTAAATGAACTTGCTACAGAGTGCAGCAAGATAACCTCACCGAAAAATCGTAAGATTTTCATAATGGAAGTTGTTACAGTGAGTTAAATATTTTCTCAATTTTATACAGTACATATTTTCAAAATGAACATTACGACTGAAGAGTTTGCTAACTGTCGTTAGCAATTAACGTTGTACACATACGTAATTTTACTTTAGTTATAGTATGTGGCTCTCCAAATGTCAGTACGTGAAATGTGAAGTTCAAACATAATAAGATAATCCCCTAAGATGAAGACTCAGGACATCAAAACTTTGATCGTTATTGCACCTATTTTTCTACAGAAAAATGGAAAATTTACATCATAATCTTCCCAAAAAGTGAACAGACAAGTTGTAAAATCACAGACTTATTGGCATTAAACAAAATCTACAATGAACATTTTTTGTGAACTGATGTACAGAATTAGTTGTGCAATGAAATTTGGTTAACTATGATCATGCAAATAAAAATCTTCCACAATCATTTTTTCATTATGTTTTATAAAATGGTCTTAAAGATATACTTCCATAAACATTTCCGGTGCAATTTAGTCAACGACAAAAATACAAAGCTATCCCTTATTCTTTATTTTATAGATTTAAAAACATGCCTTTGTACTGCTGAGATACAAATAGCGTGTTTGGGAGAACTGAGTTCATGAAACGGTTAAAAACCAATGTATCTTGGTCCGACATTAGCTGCCTTGTATACAGCAGCCTCCCGTAATCACTGGTGTCAGTACTGTTGGAAATGAAGAATAGTTAAATATTGAGAGATTAAGACACAATTCAAAACATTTTTTAAAAAATAAAAGGCCGTTTCATAAACATGAAGAAATCTTTAAAAGAAAAATAATCACATCAATTGTGATATACATTGGAAAATAGTAAAATGTCATTTTCCAAAATAGTAGTTTCTTTATTATATCCCCCCTCTATTATAACCAATCTTGGAAATATACCTTCAACATAATGGTGTATTATATGAAAATGCTCCATTATTCAATGTGATACATTTAATAAGTTAGGATATGATTTTTTTTTCTGATGTTAACTGTGAAAAAAACAAAAGAACGGCACCTGAAATACTAAAATGAATTTAGGCAAGCATTAAGTAGTAACTTTTATGTTTTGGTTCAAAATACAGTTTATAAAACTGTATAAAGGATACTGATTTAAGTAATTTGTTTCTATATTTTGCAGATTACAATGAAGAAAAGAAAAGATCTGCTCTAAAACCAAATAAATTTCCACTTCTCCCAATCTAGACAAAGTGGAATTTCATTCAAAATTTTTAAGATTGTGATACCTACAGTAGGTCATATAGTTGGATATACCATTCCCACCCTGCCCCCCCCCACAAAAACAACTTTTTTGGCTCCAAAATAAAGTACAATAATAAACTCTTGATGAAAAACTATGTTATGGGGCAATCTATCATATACTATGGCTAAATATGATTTTACAGAAAAGAGCACATCCCATTTTCAGCACTTTTTTCATAAACATGCAACTCACTATAAAATACAAAACACTTGCTTTCAAGAACAGCTTTATAAAGACACACTGCATCAATAAAATTTTTTCTTTCTGATTAACTTTACACTGTTATGGAGAACTGGAACTTTCTATGTGTATATATCGGATTTAATATTATAGTGTAATAATCTGTATTTCTGAACATAATGTTCAAGAGGAAATATCTATACACAATAACATTCTAGACTATTAAAAACTAATTCAAATTACAGAATTTTATTGATACAGTAGATTAATAAAAACTGAAAAGGGATGATGATAAAATGGGATAAAGAATTCAGTACATTATTTTATAACACACTCTTTAAAATTAAAATATTTTAAATCTCTCTTTTCTTAAAATTTTCATTGCCATGAAAGGCCAGAAAATTCTGAGACCAATACTGAGGTGTAAAATAATCAAACTTCGGGACTATTTCACAATCTGCGTGGTGTCCTCCCGCTGGAGGCATCATGCAGGTGTAATGGCAGACCATTTAGCACCTCTGAAGATTAAGGGTGCCTAGGAGTAAACACTAGGTAAGATACACAAGGGAAAGAGACCATTTACCTCTCCAACAAACAATGACATCAAGAAAATGACACCATTTGTTGAAAAAATTTTTTTCACAGTAAAATTGCAGAGAATACAAATACAAACACTGACAGATCACTGCTTAAGATCTATCCTAACAAACTCTTTCCAAATCAATAGATCCAATAAACAGTTGGGACTGTCAGTTTAAAGCCGCAGATAAAAGCTATACAAGCACTTTAGAAGTCAGAAACATTAAAAAAACAAAAAACAAAAAAAAGAAAAAGAAAAAGAAAAAGAAAAGAAAAAAGTAAAAGAAAAAACATATTTACAAGTTTCTTCTTTAGTTTATGTCTACATAGCCATCGCACATCACACTTTCACAGGACTCCAGAGTCAATGTTATCACCACGCGTATGGCTAAAGCGCTGTGACCACAAATACATGAGGTCATCAAAGTAAGGTCCAACTGTCCACTCTCCAGCAGTCCCGCTTTGTGCATCAAAGGCTTTACTTAGCCTCAAGCTTGACCAAAAAAAAATGCTTCTTTTCAAAGCTTTCACACAGAAAGTTACTAATTACATTTGTTCATCGCCTTTCTCTTTTAGAACTTCGCCGCCGTACCTTAAAAGAAAAATTACCAGATGCTTAATTAAGATACCAGACTTGGCAGTAATTAATATTATTTTTTTAACAAATCACTATTCTTAGTTGTTCCTGATTTTCTTTGCTTTTCTTCACTTCAAACCTTTCTCCTATTTTAAAACTTTCTGCCTCAGCATCACATATTTAGACCTTATGTAATATTTGAATGCCCATAAATAGCCTTTCCCATAATAGCAAGAGAAAAAACTATTTTACTTTACTATTTAATAATTTTAAAGAGAAATGAACAGAAAGCAATGTCGACAGCAAGAAAAACAATTGCAACTACCTTTTCACTTACGCTTCTGTGGTAAAAGAAAACATTTTAAACTTAGGCTTACAGTTGTCTTTCTGGGAAAACCGTTACTGAATGTAGAGCCTAACAATTATCAAATACATAGGAATATATGGAATTCAGACGTATTACCATTTACTGGCAAGTACTAATGAAAGTGTAAAACTTCAGTTCTAAAAAGATCGGTATTAAGATGAATATAAACAGAACAGGATTTTAATTCAATTAATTTATGGTGTTTTTGTTTTTTTTTTTTTTTGATGAAGACATTAATCACTATGGACTCTTGTCTTATTTTTACATCCAAAACAAACAAACAAACAAACAAACAAACAAACAAACAAAGCTGTAAGAAACAAGCCCAACAAGTTTGAGACCACAGTTCAGGTATCTTTCTGTGAGTATCTGGTACATAAATGAACCCTGGTGCAGACAAAAGTGCTGATTATGTTAAAAAGGACAGAGGGGCGGGGGTCAACTCTGGGACTTGATCTCACAACACAGGTTTCTCAAAGATGGCTAACTGTGCCGATCCAAAGATTCAGCACTGGTGTATCATTAGGAGAACAGTTTACTTCAATGTGTTAACTGTATTTCTTCCAAAAGAAACACTGAAGATGTGTTAACCGACAAAGCCATTCTTAAGAAAAAATTATCTCAGGGAGAATCACATTCTGACCTTTGTAAAAGAAATCTATGTTACCAATTTCGTAAATTTCAAAGACATGATTTTATTCTAGATGACTAACTTGTAAAACTACTATGAAACTCAAAGAAAAAGTTATGAAACATTAGCCATAGTCTATTTAACATATAACAGTGGTCTAAAATCAAGGTACAGCTTAAATGCTTCAAGGGTCAATTTATCAGAATGCTACTTGTTCTTCTCCACATTGTTATAAACTTGACATTTACATTTTCACTAGGCTACATCTGTCATTCTCACTTAGTTTCAGGATTCCATAAAGGAAGTTCTCTCATTACCCAAGCTGGTAGGTGAACCGTTACCAACTGCTCAAGAAAAGTAAATAAATACTTAGAATTATAAGTAACAGCAAGTGCTATATGGAGCTGACCAAGTATTTACCAACTCTATTCCTATATTCTATGCTAACACATGGTACTTTAATAGACACATACATTTACTGTAGAAACTTCCTCTTCCTCTGTTTCTTCCTGTGGAACATCATCATTGACAGGAGAGCTACCCTGAAACACATCTACTTCTTCACTTGAATCATTTTCTTTAGTAGCTGCTTGTTTGGAGCGTCCTACACGGCTAGAGTAAAACAGAGGTAAAATAAAATGAACATTCTGATCTTTAAGTAGTAGATCACCTCAGAGGAAATGCTCAAAATATTTCATAAATTCTCATTTATTATCATTTTTATCCTCCATTACCTTACAAAACAAGAAATGTTATTCTTATTCTAACCCCTAACCCAGTGTTTAATTCCTAGAATCTCACAAACACTGACCAAGTAATAGAAAAACCAAGACAATAAAAGATTATAAAACATAACCCAAAGTCTGCTCTTCCTTTTATCTTTCCCAACTCAGTAAAAGGCATCTGCATCTACTAAGCTGCTCAAAACAGAAAATTTAGAGTCCTTCTTAATAGCGTATCAGTCTTCATCTGGCCCTATAATTCTTACAAAGAAATCTCAAATCTATTCACTTCTCTCCACCTCTACTGCTACCACACAACTTCCACACCATTCTCGTCTCTTACCTCTTCTCCAAAAATGTAAAAACAGCCGATGTCACTCACTCCCCCTAGACAGCTCCCTGCTGTACTGCGAGAAATTCTGTAAACCTTCTTAACATAATATATAAGGCCTTGCAGACAGTTGTTGGCCATCTGTCCATTCTCATCTCTTTCCACTCCCTAATTCCTTACAACTACAATCCAGCCAATTCTTGCCTTCCTTCAGACTCTCTGAATTGGCCAAGACTTTTCCTACTCTGCAACCTTTAGCACAATGTTCCCTCCAACTGTGTTCTTCTCCTTTTTCTCTATCAGCCTACCTCCTACTATTCTCAAGAAATCAGTTCTCACTTTCCAAAGAGAAAACTTCCCCAATTCCCTAGCCCTCCCATTATGTTCTCTTATAGTACCCTGAAGTTTTCCTCAGGGCACAGATCACAATTTAGAATTCCATATTTATGTGATTATGTAATGACTACACGCCATTTAGATGTTAATCCCAAAAGGACAAGAATAATGTCTATTCTGTGCCACTGTAAGCCACTGTAAACCCTAGCACCTCGTACTCTCTGAAACATAGGAGGCAATCAAATATATGTAAGAGATACCACCATTTAACTAAATGTATCCCTCTTGATATTTATTTGCATGTATATTCTTTAAATTAAAAAAATTTTTTGAGTATAGTGGACATACAATGTTACATCAGTTTCATGTATACAACACTGTGGTTCAACTTTTCTCCATATTATATGCTGTGCTCACAAGTGTAGCTGCCATCTGTCACCAGATAACGCTGCTACGACACCACTGACCTTATTCCCTATGCCATGCCCCTCTATCCCTGTGACTTATTCATTCCCAGACTGGAAGCCAGTATGTCCCACTCCCCTTCACCCATTTTGCCCATGCTCCCACCTCCACTTCCTTCTGACAAGCATCAGTTTATTCTCCGTATGGTAACTTTTTTTAAATTAATTTTTGAGACAGAGAGAAAGAGCGCGTGCACACGAGCAGGGGAGGGGCAGAAGAAAGGAGAGAATCCCCAGCAGACCCCCACACTGCCAGCATGGAGCCTGATGCAGGTCTTGAACCCACAAACTGTGAATCATGACCTGAAGCGCAACCAAGAGTCAAATGCTTAACCGACCGAGACACCTAGGTGCCCCTGAAGAACTTTTTTTTTTTTTTTTTTTAATTAAGACTATAGCTTATCATTTCTCTTGGGTAATCCACGATATGTATTCTTTAATACACACTCAAACCAAGTAATTTTTTTTTTTTTTTACTTGGTTCGGCTTTTCTGAGTTAATGGAAGAAAATACAAGAATTACAGGGAAAGTAATACAATCTTTCTCAATTCCACTGAGGTCAGAACAAGAAAAACAGGCAGATCATAACGTATGTTATTCTAGTTCTTAAAAAAAATAGATTCCCCATGAAAGGAAGATATGCTGTTAAAATGGAATATAGAGCCTTTTTCTGCACTGATTTTTAAAAGAAATACTTGTTTGGTTTAGAACATTTGTATGAGGATGTGTATAATTTTAGATGATCACGCCCTTAATTTTTTGATGCGCAAATATAAACTAATTAAAGTTATGAGCCTGAAAGCTATTTCTGTTATTTCCTCATTAGAAAATTATCGTGGGAATTTAATATTCCTTAAGAATTTGTTTTTTAAAAATAGCTACTTTTCATAATTGAATCCAAACACATTTACAAAGCTGCCACAAAAACGTACTTACCTTTACTTTTTACCTGAGGAAAAAATTACATGGAAAAAGGCAGGAAGTAGCTAGACACTCAAGCAACTTTTCCTCTTCCTGTGTATTCCCCTGGGGAATACACAGGAAGAGGAAAACTTTCCAAGATAACTTAAGTATTTGGCCAAGGTGTGCTGGCAATCCTGCAAAGCCAAGGCAGTGATGTAAGTGTGCAACGGGGTCACTCTCAGAATTACAGTCAGAATTTCTGACTAATGGAAGACATGCTGTTCTACTTCCACTTAAATAACTGAGAAAAAAGTGCAAAATATACAAATGACAGCACTGACGTTCCTGCTACTTTAACAATTTTAGGTCACAATTTGTCATTGTGATTTTCTCATGAACATATGCTTGTGTGAACTTCCACAACTATTTATATGTAGATACAGATCTGTTCATTTGATTAGAAAAGAAAGAAAACCAAAACCCCCAAAACTTCAGATCTACATGTGGTAACCTCTTTGGCTATAATTTAAAGAAAAATAATGCCTGTGACTTTCCTACACAATTCAAAGAATAAAAGCAAAAATATAAAAACTATTTTTTTTAAAGTTGCCGAGGAGAGCTATTAAAAACTACAGTGTGCAAAGACAAGCAACTTGGTCAGTATGATGTGATTATTTAAAAATACTTTCTCATCTCTTTGGGTATCATAAAGTCTGTATTGGAAATAATAAACTATTTGGTGTTCACTTAAAGAGATTTGCCTAAAAGCTGTGATCAGAGGTTACCAGAGGGTTAACTGGGATATCAATTACCTAGGTAAGTTTATAAAAATTTTATCTTACCTAGTATAATGGGACTAAATATATGGGATTTTAAATACAGCCCTATGTATATTTAAAAACTGATAAACTCTCGCAAAATAATTTGAAACTGGTTTGAAATTTAATATTATTTACAACTTACACATTTTTTTTTGGTTGTGATGGTGATGGCGTTTTTGATGGTCTTCCTCGTCCTTTCTGTGGTGTGGATTGTGTGGATTCAACTGCACTAGTTTCAGGAGATTCTGCTCTGCTTTGGGGAAGACCCAAATGTGGATAGCATCAAATTAGGATTTAGAACACAGTTACTAAATACATGCAGTTCAGAGTTACATGCACTTACCTCTGTTGTGCTCTCCTTGATGTTCGGTGCTGTTTGTTCTTTGATTTCTGTTCTGTGTTTCCACTTTGTCTTTCTTCTTCTTCCTCTTCTTCTGGTGCTGAAGGTCCAGACTTTTTTTTGGTTCCTTTTTTAGACGTTTTCATTGTAGGTTCTTCTTTTGGTGTACCTCCACCAAGAGGTTTAGGTGGTCGGCCTCTTTTACCTTTTTTTGGCGGGCTATTCTGTTCATCCTCATTTTCCAATATATCTTCTTTGAGCCTCTTTTCCTCAGGCCACTGCTGTTCATCTGATTCTGAAGCCGTATGGCCTCTCTTCCGTCCACGCTGACTGCCTTTAGGTTTCTGTTCCTGTACCAACTTAGTGAGGTCATCCATACCTAATTTCTCTTCTGAATCCGTGACAGGTGTTTTTTTCCGGCTTCTAGGCTTGTCCAATTCAGACTAGGAATAAAAATCACAATTTCAAATATAAATTTGTTAGGATGAATATTTTGAAAAACGAAACAAGAAAATGTTATCCACTTTTGTCATAAAACTGTACCTAAATAAAATATAGAGTCTTTAAGTGTATCAGAACCATAACTACTTTGTCTTTTAACTTAAAAAATTATCTGGAGTTAAGAGGGTCAATTTTCATTTTTACTTGAGCTAGAGAGTCTCAAACTGACACCTTTCAAGATCAGTATTTTATTAAACTTTAAATTTTAATGAGTTATTTCATTTAAAAAAATTTAAATTCCATGCTTGAATAATGGATAAATATATCAAAGTATAATGGATCTGCTTTAATAGTCAAATTAAGTGATTCTAATTTTATTCTACAGTGTATAAGATATAAAATATCAACTATGTTATATATTATACTTAGACACCATAAAAGAACTACTTTTACTTTATAAATGGAGGTTGCAAGACACAAAAGTTAAACATTCATTTATTAAAAATTTTGAAAATACTTCTGAATCAAAGATACTGTCTCTTCCCAGCTACAACCAATTAAAAGCAAAAACAATTTCAATTAGTTAATCAGACACTCAAATTCAAACTAAAAGCCTAGTCTACATTCAGAGAATATATATATGCACTGACCGGCAGATGGAGACTGAGGAAATTCTCCAAAGAAACCAAGAACAGTATGAGCCCTTACAGCTTCCCATACACATGCATGTATAAAACTCACAAATACAAGTGTTTTATTTCCAAAAAGTTTGTGTCAATTTACATTCTTAAAAATCAGTGAAAAGAAAACAACAAAAATTATCTGATTTGTTTAGTCATTTTGTTATATCATTGGTAATTATGCTAATTATGTCATTGGTATTATGCTTTGTCCATTTGTATAGTGGAGTCTTAGTATTTTAAATCTACATTCTTCTATATTTTTGTATTTAAATTTTATTTCCTATTTGTTAAGGATTGAATTATGTCCATACAAAATTCATATGTTGAAGCTAGAACCTCTGATGTAATGATATTTGAAGATGGGGCCTTTGGGGGATATTTCAGTTGAGATAAGACCATGAGGGTGGGGCCCTCATAACAGAATTAGCCCCTTATGAAAAGAGACACCAGAGAGATCTTTTTGTCTCTCTTCTCCACCATGTGAGGCATAGTGAGAAGGTGGCCATCTGCAAACCAGGAAAAGAAACTCTCACCAGGAAGCAAATCGGCCAGCACAAAGGTGAGAAAATTCATTTCTGTTGTTTAGCCATCCAGTCTACGATACTTTGTTATGGCAGCCTGAGCAGACTAAGACATTACCATATCTTGATAGGATTTGACATGGAATTCTAAATTGTCTTTCCTATCCACCCCCAAAGAGTATTTCAGTCATTTCAAAAATCACTGACTTATAATGGTTCCTTTACTTTGTATTGGGTTTTAAAAATTAATAATGTTTCTGGGCTATTGTAACAATGGCATAATATTTTACTAAACATAGAGAAATAAAGAAATACATTTGTGTTTGGTTAGGCTGATGTTATTACTCCTCTTTTGTACCATTTATTCTTCCACATGGACTTAAAATCACACTGGAATTTTATAATTACATATAGATTCATTTAGAACGAACCATCATTTGTTTTTATTCATTTCTCCCATTAAAGAACATGGCATGTCTTCCTTCTATTCAAGTCTTCTAAGTTTCTCAGTTTGGATATTTTCCCCACACGGATTCCCCCTACTTTTTTAAGGCTATGTTTAGGTTGATCGGTCAGTTGGTTGGTCAGTCGGTCGGTCTGTCTGTCCACCTACCTACCTACCTTTGTTGTGGAAGAGGTTACTGTGGTGAAGCAAATCTCCTTTCCCCCAAATGTATACTTGATATAAAGCAAAATTACCAGACTAATGTTAGTTATACACATACATACATCTACCACGTATAGATGTTTAATTGGCTACCATACTAAATACTTAGTTTTTCAATTGCTTCTCTTATTTTTCTAAGAGTACAAAAGAAAAATGAATTTGTCTCTTCTTTTTCACTGTCATACCTTTGATTCCTATTTCATGTCTTCCTGAATTTGTCAAACATTCTAGAACAATCTTAAATAATAGTGATGACAACAAATTACTTGTTTTGCCCCTGATTTTTAATTAAAATGTTTCAAGTATTTTGCATTTCAGAATAATTTAAGAAGAATAACTGAGTCAATAATTACTGATTTAAACAGATAAAACTTTTAGTATGTTAAGGAAGTATCCTTCTGGTATTAGGTTAGTAAGAGTTCATATGTATCAAGAATGGATTTTAAGTTGTATTTATATCTTCTTGACATGACCTGAAGTTATCTTGTTAGTATTCTTCTTATTTGGTATACTGATTTGATATATTATGTTAAAAGATTTCTTAACATTAAATTATCCTTACATTCTAGGAAAAACAGACCTATAAGTGACTGGTTTTAATTTGTTAGCATTTATTTGCATTTTTGTACAAATAATTATTGTTACTCAGAGATGCAAAGGTAAGAGAAATATTGAATTAAAGTTAACTTTACAATTATCACCTCCAGTTTTAAACTTTACAATTCACTTTAATGTCCAAGAATGTGATAAGGTGGCTGAATTCCTTTATACTCTGGAAAAGGTTGGTGGTAAACAGGAAATTTAATGTCTGCTTTCTTGAGAATACTATAAAATAAGCTAGTTTACTAAAGCACTACATTCTCTAGTTTCTTTTTCATTTTGCACTGCATTATCTTAAGAACAGAGGGAGAATAAAACTGAGGTTAAAAGCAGGAAATAAGGAAAACATTCTATTTGTAAAACTAAATATTTGAATATAAATGTATATGGACAATAATTCTTTTGTGATGAAGTTTTAATATCAAGGTGGTAGTATATACAAAGACAGGACTCTTTCTCTATAATCTACTGGTCTTTAAATTGAACTTCTGTCGCAAAATGCTAACCTCTTTAAGGATATTTCAGTTGATATGTATTAATAAGGTTCTCATAGTATTTCTGAAAAAGCATACAATGTTACACAAAAGGCACCCAAAGGCTTCCATTATAATTATACAAATAAATCTCAAAAGCTCAAAATTTCACAACTTTGCTATGGAAAAGAGAGACTTGCTCTTCACTGCTCTATAACATGGCAGAACTAGATACAGAATTTATAGGGTAACAAAATATTAAGAATTCATCACCACCATGCTTCCCAAATTTGGGGGGGATATACATAAGGGAGCAGGTCAGTATGTGGGTATAGGTGGCTTAGTTGATGCGTTGATGTTTCCAACAAATGAGAGAAATTGTAAGCTTTCCACCTAAGGCATTTTTAAGCACGTGGTAAACAACTCATAAAGCTAATGAAGGAATTTCTGCATTAAGTGAGAAGTAGGACTAGAAGACATAAATACCTTTTCCAATTCAAGGTTCTCTTCTATATATCCAGATAACAGGATTCCTTTCTGGCTAAGCGATCAATTTTTAATTCTGCTTGGGCAAAATTTTTAAACAGCCAATAAAAATCAGAATTTACAGTATAAGTAGTAAGGATTTAGTAAGAATTTAAGAATTATAATTTTTTAAGTGGAAAGAAAAACAATCTGGCAGAACAAATTACTGGAGAAACTTGAAAACAAAAATAATTAAAGCTTTTTGGAATATGTAATGTTGGGCCAATGGTAGAAAAGAAGGGCAGTGATATTTCAGAGAAAGCAAAGGTATTTTGTTAATAACGTTCCACCTCTACTGGGTAGATTTCAAATGCATTAACATTTACTTTATAGTAATCATTACTCAAAAATATTGGTCTTTGTAATGATAACATAGCAGCAACACCAACTGACTTGGACTAATTCATTTATTCTGATAAACCTTAACAGCTAAGTAGCCACATTTTACAGATAAACTGATTCAGAGAGCCTCATGAATTTTTCAAAAGTTTAAAGCTAACCTAGAAGTCAAAATGTGCCCAATTATTAAGGTTATCAGGATGTATAGAAATACATAACTGTATTCTGTATCTGTACTAAAATTTAACAAACCTGTCTTTAAATGGCATTTACAAACAGTCTAAATCATACAAATTATCACTGCTATTAAAATTTAAAAAGAAGCCTTTATGAAAACTGCAGCATTCCCTACCTTTGCTAGAAGCTTACTTAGTAATGAAAGGCTTAAGAAAGCATCTAAAATGGAGGAGCCTTGAAGGATCCTCATTCTACTTCCCTTTTCTAATGCTAAGTCTAAACTTACTGTGTTTTAAACAACAACAACAACAACAACAACAACAAAACAACAACAACAAAAACCCCAAATAGTTCTGAGTATGGGACTGGCATGTTTGATTTCCAAGATCTACAGAATAAACATCACTCATTAGAATGACAAGAAACACAAGAGAGTCAATATACTTAAATTACAAGGTAGAGGATAATGATGAACTCACATTTGTGATTAAAATCATTGAGAGAAAATCAAATGTCAAATTTGAGAGTAATGTTAACTGGTTTCAGTGTAAACATTATTACTTATACAGTAAAATTTTTATTATAATTATAAAATCAAACCAAATATCTCACCCTTACAAGATCAGAGTCGTCTCTCTTGTCACTTTTTTTTCCTGGCAAAGGTGATGACATTGTATAATCTTCATTTTCACTGTGATCCATTTCAGAGCTATCAAGCCTTTTAATATAGATATTTGTTATTATTATTACAATGAAACAACCTTAAAAGGTTTCCCTGTTCCCTAGTGTAGCTTGACAGCTATATGAGGAAAAGTTTCATTCTTTTCCGAAAAGTAGGTTTCATTCTATCATATTTAGCACCAAACCAACAAGTAATGAATTACATTTAATAGAGAAACTTGAAGAATCACAAATTTAGTTTTCTTACTAAGTCTTTTTAAAAACTAAATTCTATTTTGGAGTGGAAACATAAAGCAAATTAAAACCTTTCTGGTTAGCAAGTTGGACTGGCCTATGTTACTACAATCTGCACCTATCTCTCCCATATTCCCAGTTCCGCTTTTTCTTCTTTGAGTTCTTTTTTTTTAAATTTTATTTATTTTGAGAGAGAGAGAGAGAGAGAGAGAGAGAGAGTCAGTCAGTCCCAAGGAGGCTCAGAGTGGTCCACGCAAAGCCTGACGTGGGGCTTAATCTCACGAACCGTGAGATCATGACCCGAGCCGAAATCAAGAATGGGACACTTAACTGAGCCACCCAGGCACCCCTTTCTTCTCTGTATTTTTAACACCCTGTAACACACTAAAGTTATTATGTTTATTCTCTACTAACTTCCCCTGCTAGAATGTAAGCATGGATCTTTTGCCAACTGTATTTATTTTATACTAAGCACTTGTACCAGTGCCAGACATAAAATAGGCACTCAATAAATACTTATTAAATGAATTAACAGCACAAGCTCACAAGCTCTCATTTATTGGTATGAAGCCTGTCTTCTGTCCTAGGTGATCTCATCTTTAATGTGACTTTGAAAACCATTTATACATCATTAAATCCTAAATTTCAATCTCTGGCCCAGAAACTACCCTGAGCTCTAGACTCACATATCCAACTGCCCACTCACTTCAATTTCCTATAGGCATCTCAACTTTAACACAGCCAAAATAGTTATTTGGACATTCCTCTTTTCCCCATCTCCCCAGAAAACACACACACACACACACACACACACACACACACACACACACACACACGCGCGCGCATGCACAAAGCCTGTTCCTCTTCAAAGGCTTCTAACATCTCAGTAAATGGCACCGCCACCTATAGAAACATTCAGGCAAAAAACCCCCTAGGATACATCCTTAAATATTCCCTTTTCATAACTATTCACATCTACCTCATCAGCAAGACAATTTGGGTCTAAGATCAAAATAAATCCCACATTTGACTACCATCTTCTTCCCTCTTCATCCCTTCTCTGAATTACCATTAGCTGACTCCTAACTGGTTTTTTTAAATCTCAATTCTAGTTCCTCTCTTCTCCATAAACGATAGGGCAATCTAATAAAAGTTGCAAATTAGATCACTAGGCTCCACAGCAATATCTGAACAAAGGGAAAAAGTCGAAAGCAATTTTGAGGCTCTCAGCCTAAATGACTGATCTTCTTTGATTATAACCAGGATCCAAGAAGAAAAACCAGTAACTTAGGATATGAGTTGCTGGAAATGGTTTGGTCCTGTTAAGTAGGAAGCCATCCCACTGGAAAATGTCCAAATGATATAAGTGAAGGCGACTTAACTATCAGCCACTAATATGTATTAATACAGGAATCTAAAACAAGCACTATAAATGTGTTTTTGTTCACTCTCTAGCATATATCATTTGACAATTTATTCGTTACAAGGAAACTGATAAGACATTTTAGAATGTCTCATCCTTTCTTTATTGATTGGTTATGAACAATGCAAAGATAGCACAGTCTTTCATAATAACTAAGCAAAATCAATAATCAGTGGCAGTTAGGGCCCGTGCAAAGCTTTGCTGCTAACAAACTGCTAAGTACTACACAAAAACGAGTTAAACTGTGAATTATTTTCTCTTTTCCTCTTTCTTAAGACGAAAATCTGTAGAGCATGATTTGAAAGTACAAATTTAAAACAATTTTTCTAAACAAAAAAATTTATACATGTGCATGGGAAAAAGAAACTCAAGCCAAAAAGTACAGAATCTCCTTCGTATACTAGACTACCACAAGATGTTGTGTATTCTCCCCAAACTTTTCTATGCATACACAAGCCAATCTGAAGACAAATCCCTTGTAAAAACTCGAAAATACTATAATACGTTCTATTCTTCGCCTTTTTTACTCGATAATGTATTGTGGACACAATTCACATTAGCTCATACCTCATCATTTTTAATGATTATGTCTTCTAATGTATGGTTGTACTATAATATAACAGTTTCAAGTTTGCCAGACACTTAGCTTATGTCTACCAACACAGGGTATCCCAACAAGCTAAAATATGAAAGCCTAAGACAGAGTGCCTATCTAAAATAAAGAAGCAAATAAACAGGAAGATGTAAATGGCTGTTGGGGTATGCACCGATTTCCACTGACATTAAATGTTTTGGGTTACGTTATTTTAGATCTCAGCGCCTTGACGGAACCCTTAAATGCCAAGTATGGTATTTCTTAGGTACTTACCTCCCTTTTATTCTCCCAGGAGAGCTCGGATTTGAGCTGCTGCTTGCATTGCTTACAGTTTCCATTCGTGATGATTTTGTCTGAGATTGCTTGCCTGCTGATGAAAGTGGCTTATTAACAGCTCCTAGAACATTGGTTGTTTTAGGCTGAAATGAAAAATGCATATCTCTTTCTATTTGATGAAAGCCAGAAGAAATCTATACATAAAGAACCATAAATCTCTGTCAAAGTATTTACATACAAATCACACACACAAATATACCTATCCTTAAGCAAAATAAGGATTATAAATTGAGTATCACTTGAATAAGTGAAAAACTATACAGACAAGCATAATAGTTAAGCTTCTTTGCGATTTAGAGGAAAAGGCTTACGTAGAACAAATAAGATGTACAGTCAACAATAAAAATAGATAATCAAACTGCTTTGGAAAGACATAAGATGTTTTTAACTTTAAGATTTTTATCTTGACATTACAGGATAAGATATTTAAAGATCAAGGTCTCCAGCACTTTATTTCAGGCTACAAAATAAGTTCATGTATCTCAGCTTGCATTTATACTGTAAATATATTATTTCTTACTAGCAAATGGAAGAGATCTAATAACTATTTTCTACCTTAAGATACACTAATTTTTAAAGAAATACAAAATAACATAATTTTGCCAATAATCACAGTAAAATAAACTACCATGTAAAAATCAGAATGACTCTCAAAACGTACTTTTCCAGGAGTAAAAAACGATTTCATTTCTGGAGGCAGATAATTTTTGGTGTTACTGAAATTCTACAAGCAGGAGAAAAAGTTGTAGTTAGTGAATAATCAAACACTATACACGAAGTGCTTCAAAGCCAACAAAGCATATAACAGATTTTGTTTTAAAGTACATAATAAAAGACATACTTCAATAATAAGTTCAAACACAAAATTTCAGTCACGGATTTTAAATACTATAATAAGCTTAAACTAACCTTCTACCAACTCCAATATTAACAAAACATATTTGAGCTCTAATGTGCTAGAGCTCTCTGTAAGTGCATCAGAAAACACATGCTTCTGTAAAAAAAAAAACTCTCCAGAAGAGACCACATTTACTCCTGTTATCTTAACCATGACAGGGTGAAAGCAGACAGTCCCTCTTAGCTACTGGGTGAGCCTGTTCCACAAGGCTGTTGCAAATCTCTGTATGTTGGTTAAGACCTTAACTGCTATTTTACTTAGAAACAAACACAAACATAAAAACAAAAACGGTAGTGGTGCTTTCCAAACTCTTCAGTCAATAGGCTTAGATGCATTATGAACCTCTAAGAGAATCTGGAAAACACCTTGTATAGCTCGTACAATACTAGGGGCACCTGGGTGGCTCAGTCGGGTTAAGCATCTGACTTTGGCTCAGGTTATCTCACAGTTCGTGAGTTCGAGCCCCGCGTCGGGCTCTGTGCTGACAGCTCAGAGCCTGGAGCCTGCTTCAAATTCTGTGTCTCTTCCTCTCTGTGCCTCTCCCCTGTTTGCGCCCTCTCTCTCAAAAATAAAACATAAAAAATTTTTTTTTTTTGTATTTCCTACAATACTTGAGTTTTGTACTGAGTTTGGGGAACATTCTTGTGGTATTCCCTGGGTCTCAAACCTGTTCCGGTGTCTGCCCTTGTTTCTTCATACCAGTTATAAATTTCAATCAAGGGCTTATAACTTCAGACTCTATCAGCATTCTCCTTCCCATTTTGGATCACTGGCCATTAACTGACAGATCTACATGCTTTGATCACATTTTTGCCTATACTCGTAGACTGGCATAAAACTCCAAACACAAACTCTAGATAATCCTGATTAACCTCTGGACCTTGTTTGTGTCCTCCGATTTGGTCCATGTGCTAGTCTCGCACCACATTATTAAGACGCAAGCTGACCTTTCCACGACATTAGTAGTGCGCCAGCTCTTGATACTGATCCTTCCTAATCTTTCCCCAACCTAGTGCTGAGAATACATTTTATTTCAATCTACACACACAAAATCTAAAATAACTACCTTGTCAGGCTGGGTGAAAAAACGAGCTGGTAGTACTGGGTCTTTAGGAGATTCCAAACTGTATGTGGTGCTCTTTGACATGATGATATTCATGGCAACATCACACACAGTGTACAGTTTCTGCAATGGTATTAAAGAAAATTAGGTACTTAAGGTGGCAGCCTTGACTCTGAATTAGGAGTAATTCTACAACATGCAGTTAGTACAGGCATACCTCAGAGATACTGCAGATTCGGCTCCAGACCACCACAATAAAGCAAATGTTTCAATTAAGTGAGTCAAATGAATTTTTTGGTTTCCCAGTGCATATAAAAGTTATGTTTCCACTATACTATGATCTATTGAGTGTGCAACAGCATTATGTCTAAAAAACAACGTACAATGTAATTACAGTACAAGTAATTAAAAACTTTTATTGCTAAAAACGTTAACCATCATCTGAGCTTTCGGTTACTTGCAAAATCTTTTTGCTGGAAGAGGGTCTTGCCTTAATGTTGACGGCTGCTGCTGATCAGTGGTGGCTGCCAAACGATGGAGTGACTGTAGTAATTTCTTAAAATAAGACAAAACTGTAGTTTGCTGTACTGACTGACTCTTCCTTTCACTAACAATTTCTCTGCAGAATGTGATGCTGTTTGATACCATTTTACCCACAGTGGAATTTTCAATATCGGAGTCAATCCTCTCAAACGCTGCTGCTGTTTTATCGACAAAGTTTGTGTAATATGCTCAATCCTTTGTTGTAATTTCAACAATCTTCACAGCATCCTCATCAGGAGCAGATTCCATCTAAAGAAACCACTTTCCTGGGGCGCCTGCGTGGCTCAGTCGGTTGAGCATCTGACTCTTGATTTTGGCTCAGGTCATGATCTCACGGTTCATGGGATGGAGCCCCAGGAAAGTGGTTTCGGTGCTGACAGCACAGAGCCTGATTGGGATTCTCTCTCTCCCTCTCTCTCTGCCCTTCTCCTGGCTCACAGTCTGTAAATAAATAAACATTAAAAAATAAATAAATAAACCACTTTCTTTGCTCATCCATGAGAAGCAACTCCAAATTCATTAAAGTCTTATCATGAAATTACAGCAATTCAGTCACATCTTTAGGCTCCATTTCTAGGTATAATTTTCTTGCTATTTCTACCACATCTGTAGTTACTTCCTCCACTGAAGTCTTGAACCCCCCTCAAAGTCATCCATGAGGGTTAGAATCAACTTCTTCCAAACTCCAGTCCATGTTGATAATTTGACTTCTTTCCATGAATCATGAATGTTCTTAATGAATGTACAGTGGAGAATTCTTTCCAGATTTTCATTTGACTTTACCCAGATCCATGAGAAGAGTCACTATCTCTGGTAGGTACAACCTTATGAATGTATTTCTTAAATAAGACTTGAAAGTTGAAATTATTCCTTGATCCCTGGGCTGCAGAATGGATGCTGTGTTAGCAGGCATGAAAATAGCATTAATCTCATTGTAGGTCTCCATCAGAGCCTTGGGGGTGACCAGGTGCATTATCAATGAGCAGTAATATTTTGAGAGAAATCTTTTTTTCTGAGGTCTCCACTATGGGCTTAAAATGTTCAGTAAAACATACTGCAAACAGATGTGCTATTTGTTTGGCTCTGTTGTTCCATTTATAGAGCACCGAGTAGACTTAGCGTAATTCTTAAGGGCCCTAGGATTTTCAGAATGGGAAATGAACACGGGCTTCAGCCTCAAGAGACCAGCTGCATTAGCCCCTAACAAGAGAGTCAGCCTGCCTTTTGAAGCCAGGCACTGACTTCTCTGTAGCTAGGAAAGTCCTCAATGGCATCTTCTCCCAACAGAAGGCTGCGTTAGAAAACTGTTATTTAGAGCAACCACCTTCATTAATTACCTTAGCTACATCTTCTGGACAACTTCTATGTCAGCACTGGCTGTTTCACTCCGTACTTTATCTTATGGAGATGGCTTCTTTCCTTAAGCATATGAACCAACCTCTGCTAGCTTCTTTCTTCTGCAGATTCTTCACCTCTCTCAGCCTTCACAGAATTACAGAGTTAGGGCCTTGCTCTGGATCAGGCTTTGGCTTAAGGGAATGCTGTGGCTGGTTTGATCTATCCAGGTCACTCAAACCTTCTCTGTATCAGCAATAAGAGTATTTCACTTTCTTATCATTTGTGTTCTCACTGAAGTAGCACTTTCAATTTCCTTTAAAAACTTGTTCTTGGCATGCACAACTTGGCTAACTATTTGGTACAAGAGGCCTAGCTTTCAGCCCATCTCAGTTTCTACAGGCCTTCCTCACTAACTCTCATCATTTCTAGCTTTTAATTTAAAGTGAGAGATATGCTACTCTTCCTTTCACTTGAGCACTTGGAGGCTACTGTAGGGTTAATTGGCCTAATTCCAATATTGTTGTGTCTCAGGGAACAGGGAAGCTTGAAGAGAGGGAGAGAGGACGACTGGTGGCTACAACAGTCAAAACACACACATCAGTTAAGTTTGCCATCTTCTATATATGGGTGAAGTTTGTGGAACCCCAAAGCACTGATCACTGATCACAGTTCACCATAACATATATAATAGCAATGAAAAAGTTTACAATATTGCAGGAATTACCAAAATGTGACACAGGGACATGAAATAAGCAATAAGCAAATGCTGTTGGAAAAATGCTGCCAACAGACTTGCTCCATGCAAGGTTGTCACACACCTTCAACTTGTAAAAAAAAAAAAAAAAAAAAAATGCAATTATCTGCAAAGCGCATTAAAACACGGTATGGCTGTGTGTAGTTTTCAGTACAATAGTGTAAGTTAAACTATTGTTTTCAATATTTCTAATTACTAATAGAAATACTAATTATTAAATAATAAAAAAGATTGATAATGTCTATACATACTATAGAAGTACCACACCCACACTCAAATGCTTAAATCAACAGGGAAGCATGATTATTTACAAAGAATTACATACTTCATTCATTTTTGCATCATCTGGTCCTTGGGCATCTTTTGTTTGTTTAATATTTTCTACCATCTTTCTGATAAACGCATGACTGTTATTTTCATTTTTAGCCATTAATATTTCTAGAACAAACCAAAGACATCTAAGAAAAAGGGAAGAAAAAGAAATGAAAAAATTAACTGTTAAATATAGATAAAATAATTCTTAATATAAATATAATAAACTCCACAAACGGAAAAAATTAAAAAGGAAAAAACAGCTATAAATCAAAAGAGAAAAAAAGGTATGTCACACATACAAATCACAACTTATCAGCAATGTAGGTGTGAATTCAAAAGACCCCTTCTCAAAATCTCAGTAATTTTTCCAAAGAGGCAGGTTAAAAAAGAACTTAAATGGTGGAAATGATGAAGTGATCTTAACCCCTAGCTATGACAGGGAAAGAAAATTGCCTAAAATAATAACCGGGCCATGGATAAAGTGAAGCCTCAAGCACTCAAGACAGCAGTCCTGATTGGACGTTTTCAAGAAAATATAACCACCTAAGTCAATACTTAAGAATCTTCATGAATAAATTAGAGAGGAAAAAAACAATGGTTGACAACTACACATACTGTCTTTGCTTAAGAGGGAAAAAAAGAAAGTTTCACTAGCTCAGTTGAAGTTAATTACATACAACTCTGTTCAAGACCAAACCAAAAGTGCTTTGTGTCTTTACTATATAGACAGAATGGAACAGAGTTGTGGCACAGAGGAGAAAAGTAAAGTGAGAAGAGAGAAAAGTAAAGTGAGAAGCAAGGTATCATTCTAGAAGGGGAAAAATAATCTTAAGGATCTTGGGAATAGGATAAGTTCTTCTGGAGCAGCTCTCTGACAGAATGGGAAGAGTACTCAAGACTGTACTGGGCATTTTACAAATAAACCAAAAATATTTAGTAAATTCCAAAGAATATTAAATGTATTTCAAAAACCAAAGTTATCTGAGAAAGATGGTTAGAAGTCTTCATTAGTTACAATCACCCTAACACAGAACTCATTTTGGGAGAACTGCTTATTTTTAAAAAAACAGAAACTGTGGCTAAAAGAGGGTAGTAACAGCTTTTCCCTTGCCATAAAAAAGTTACCAGTAATCTGATTTTATTCTCTTGAGGTACCACAAATATTTATCAAATATTTCTATGAACTAAGACACCACCAGTTATTTTCCTTTAATAGGAAGCTAAAGGCATAATAAATTCATTTATTCAAAACCACAGACGTTTATCGTAACAGAAAGAGGACTAGGGTCTTAAGCTTAAAGAAGTATGGCGGTATTAGGAAGACTTCTCTAAATATTATTGTATTTCCCAGAGAGAAATACAAAGAGAAAACACTTTCAGAAAATATGAAAATGGAATGAAAAAGGTCTTACTCTTTAACATCTTTCAGTTGTTCAATATCCTGTACTTTGACATAATCTGGGTCATGTGCCAAAAGGTGAATTGTATACGGAACAACATACTCTGGTAGAAGAGACAATAATTTTTCTGAAAAAGAAAAAACAAAACACAAACATCCAGGTTAGAAAACCAAACCTTACACTTTGTCTCTGATACTGTATTTCTTGCATCCCAGTAGTTTCCCAAAATATGGCTACAAGAAAAATTTATTGAAATGTCCAGTGTTGAATTACACCATAAAGACTTTATTCATTCATCCATCATGTCCAATATTGAAATGCCTACTAAATGCACCATATGCTGAGCCTACAAAGACAAATATTTTCATTTTCAAACACACATGGTAAAAAGTGACCCAAACAAACTATATCTAAGAAAAAGAAACATAAGATCTATTTTTCTTGTGATTATGAGCAACCTTATGTTTAACACTCCCTTATTAAGCTGAGCAAAAAAAAATAAAATAAAATAATGCATCTTTCAATGTTAATATGGCACAAAAAATAAGAAGGTTGATACTACTTGAGATTATTTGTAAAAAAAGAACAGATCTAAGGTAATGGACTTCAGAGTTTCTAGGACATTTGAAGTAACAAACTTTTAGTTTAAATTCAAATATTTTTATATTTTGACCTGAGATCAGCATATTGCACTAGAGGTCAGAATGGTAATCCTAACTAGTTTTACCAAACATTAGTCAAAAAGACCAGGAGTCATATACTGAACAATTCCTTTTATATTTCCTACTTTCAAAATAAAATTCTAATTTTTTTTTAAGTTTATTTATTTTTGACAGAGACAGAGTGTGAGCATGAGCTGAGGAGAGGCAGAGAGAGAAGGAGACACAGAATCCACAGCAGGTTCCAGGCTCTGAGCTGTCAGCACAGAGCCCAACGCAGAGCTCGAACTCATGAACTGTGAGATCATGACCTGGGCTGAAGCTGGACGCTTAACTGACTGAGCCACCCAGGCGCCCCTCAAAATAAAATTTTAAATCAGATACTCAACTTGGCATACAATAAATACTACATGTGTCAATAAGACACCAAGTTTTATTTATTTCCTTATTGCTGAACTCTAAGAGAATAGTTGGTGTGTAATACTTATTTCAAGAAAATATAGAATACAGAAGAAAAAAGTAACAAGTTTCAAAACTCAGTGATATTCAAATTCAAATGTATCAAGTATTTATTCAATGCTTACTATTTTCTAGGCTTACTACTTTTATTGGGGCATATTAATTTTAAGTACAAAGATGAGTAAGACTAGATAAAGATCTCACAGGAAAGTGTAGAGACACAAACTATACTTCAATGTGAAAGGCGCCTTCAAGTAAGTATAGCTAACAAGTACCAAGTACTTTTTTGAACCACACATCATGCCAGGTGCTTTATACACATAACACTTAAATCCTCATGCTAACCATAAGAAATGAGTATAATTATACCAATTTTACAAATAAGGAGACTAGGGCTCAGATTGAGAAAGTAACCTGCCCCCAAACAACCAGTAAACAGAAGAGGGATTTGACTCCAGAGCTCTTTTTCTCCAAGTTTGAGAAGGAAGAGAAAGAAAGAAGGCCCCAGTGATGCAGTAACACCAAAACTGTATTTTAAAGGATTCAAAAGGTGCAAACCACGCTCCTTAGTTTTCTTTATATTTGTCTAGAAGGGCAGGCGATTTCCAGATAGAGTTGACAACAAAGTTAAAAGATGGTTGCACAAATTTCAAATAATCCATAGTATAAGATACACAAAATTTATAGGTAGCTTGAAACTCAGGCTGAGAGTAAGGACCATGCTAATGAGTTTCAACTAGATCCTATCAGCAATGAAGAATCAACATGGATTTCAAGCAAGAAGTACCATGATCCAACCTGTTTTAGAATGGTATTCTTGATAATGGTGTGTGGCACAGCTGGAGATGGGTCAGAGGCAAGGAAACACAACAGGAAGATGCTTGGAGTGTATTCAATTACCCAAGTGAAATATACCAGAGCTAAGGAGCTAAGGAGCTAAGGAGCTAAGGAGCTAAGGAGCTAAGGAGAGAGACATTCAAGTACCTAGAGGATTTGGTGACCAATAAGAGGAAAAAAGAAGGTACAAAAATAAAGGCCTGATTTTTGACTTGGGTAACTAGGTGGATTCTAATGCTGTTAAAAGAACTCAAGGGTGGCTTGAGCCTGGGTGGCTCAGTTGGTTGAGCCTCTGACTTCTGAGGGTCATGATCTCACGGTCCGTGAGTTCGAGCCCCATGTTGGGTTCTGTGCTGACAGCTCAGAGCCTGGAGCCTGCTTCAGATTCTGTGTCTCCCCCTCTTTCTGCCCCTCCCATGCTCATGCTCTGTCTCTCCATCAAAAATAAACAAACATTTAAATTTTTTTTTTAAAAATACAATGAAGAACTCAGACACAAAAACTAATAACATAAATGGGATAAAATGAGATTAAAAACAAGCATATAAGCACCGGATATTAACATCAGCTACCAGTGAAAAACAATCAAAGATAAAAGACCTGTACTTTTTTAAATCTAAAAGACAGTACTTACACCACATGTGTGTTTGTGTGTGTGGCGCGCACGCGCATATTTCACTGTTTTATTAAAAGTATCTCCAATGTCATTGCTTATTTTCCTTGGCCATTCAGTCAGTTACATAAAGAAACATGGGCTGATATTTAAATACCTATGCATTTATATTTGTCAAATGAACTTTTTTAAAGGAAAACGGTTACTGAAAATTAGTAACAACTTTGTATTTAATGATGGCCAATTAGAGTATAATAAATAGCAGTAACATCACTTTGTGTTCAGTAAAACTGCAACTGGCCAGAATAGCATACTTGCCATTTTCACATATGCTTACCACTAACGGCTGCATGCTGCTTCAGATACTCGCGTCTCACATTTATATTTTTGACCAGACACTGCCTAGCATGAGCTCTTCTCTCTTTTACAGGATCTTTTGCACAAAGCGCACAGATTGCCATATACTCAAGTGGAAGCCGTAATCGGGAGAGGCCTTTGTGAAGTTTCTGAGCAAACACTTGTCTTACTTGATAGCATTCATCCTGTAAAGACAGAATTATTCCACAGATTATTCACATGGCAACAAAGAATAAGTAACAACCTCACATACAAAATTTGAAGGGTAAAGGAGAGCAAGTTTATGGACAACCACTGCTTCTGCTCACAAGACTGTGGGATTGTGACATGTTCATTTCAAAGCTGTAGTGTTCACAAGGTACCAAGTTACATGTGTTAGAAAATACTGAATATACTTTTAAAACAGATAAAGCTAGTACATATAAATCCATCCTAACTTAAGGTATTAAAAATAGTTTAAATACCATCTCCTATCTAGCTTTTGCACTTACTGAGCAAGATAAAACTGTCCAATTTATATATTTTAGCTTTAACAGTGAAAAAACTATTCAGATTAAAATGGACAACTCTGAAGGCAAGAGTTACTAGTCAACTTCAGAAACACCAAATTACTTTTAGTCCTATAAATGAACCGATTGTTCATTACCACTGTGCCTGCTTTCCTCATACTAACTCCCTCTACTAAACCACCCATCTCCACTCTTCTAGCTAACTCCTCCTCATCTCTAACAACAGCTCCTGTATCTTCCAGTCTTTATCAGGCATCCAGCTATCCTCTCTTAGCACTCTGTGCGTATCTCCGGCATAGCATTCACTGTACAGTATTAAAATGATTGGTTTATATGTCTTACCCATCACGGCTCATTCCTTAAAGACAAGAACTATGCCTTTATTCACTTTTGAGCCTCTAAACCTAGCACAGTATCTGGCATATAGATTATCTATGGAATAAGCTATAGGACAAAGCTCAATATGACATTTGAGTCATATATGAAACGTATAAAGACCTTCATAATTACACCTTACCCTCCACCAATTAACACAAAGTGTGGTGTCTTTCATACTATTGCAATGTTATGCATACTATTTCTACTGTCTATAATGTACATTTTGGTTTTTTTCAAAACCTAGGTCATAACATCCTGCTCTTATCTTTAAATCCTTATTTTGTGTACCTTCTCCCATTTAATTTAGACTTGTTTATCTCTTTTTTTTTTTAAGTTTATTTTGAGATAGAGAGAGCACAAATATGAGCAGAGGAGGGGCAGAAAGAGAAGGAGAGAGAGAATTCCAAGGAAGCTCCCCCACTGTCACTGGAGTCCGATGCGGGGCTCAATCCCATGAACCGTGAGATCATAACCTGAGCTGAAATCAAGAGTCCGACACTTAACCATTTGAGACACCCAGGTGCCCCCAAATATCTATTTTTTTTTTTAATTTATTTTTGGGACAGAGAGAGACAGAGCATGAACGGGGGAGGGGCAGAGAGAGAGGGAGACACAGAATCGGAAACAGGCTCCAGGCTCCGAGCCATCAGCCCAGAGCCTGACGCGGGGCTCGAACTCACAGACCGTGAGATCGTGACCTGGCTGAAGTCAGACGCTTAACCGACTACGCCACCCAGGAGCCCCCCAAATATCTATTTTTTAAGAAGTATTCTTGGGGCACCTGGGTGGCTTAGTCAGTTAAGGGTCCGACTCCTGGTTTCGATTTGGGTCATGGTCTCACAGGCCATGAGACTGAGCCCCATGTTGGGCTCTGCACTGACAGTGTGGAGCTGCTTGGGATTCTCTCTCTCTGCCCCCCCACTCTCTTTCCCTCCCCTGCTCGCTCATGCACTCCTCTCTAAAATAAAATAAAAAAAAATAAGAAATTGAAGAGTATTCTAATTCCACAGAATTATTGTCAACCCTCACACCCAACAAAATAAAGTTGACATCAACTCATTCCTTCCTCAGTATTAAAACTCCCACGGGGTAGAGGAATCTTCATTATCTGATTATTCACCATGAAAATACCCAATTACAAACTGTGTAAGTCAAAATATCACAAATATATTCCCAGATGAACACACCATTCATTAAAAAATTAATCTCCAAACATCCCTTCCCCCTACTCAGATACATTCTCAACCAAGACCATGTTTTTGTTACTTTCTCACTAATCATTCAGGATCCAACAATATAAATTAATTACCGAATCATGGCAAAAGTAGTAGGATTCCCAAAATTTGTCATTAAAGTTAGGGAAGAACTGTTAAGTCATGTGCAAGGTAACTGTCACAGTTAATAATGAAAGAGGAGAAAACTAACAAGAATGATGACAAATAGGTACATCAAATAGAAAAGCATGTGAAGAAAAAACTTAAAATATGTCTTCCTAGGAACTGAGACAGCCTCCAAATGTTTGTTTTTTGCAAAGATGATTATCCTTTTGACTATGTTACAAAAGTTAAATGTGAAGTATGGAATAGAGCAATACAATTTTTTTTGCAGGAAAAAAACATTCAAAAAAGCAAACATTTAATACTTTCATGGTTATGGTTCTAACCACTATTTGGTTCAATATAAGAAAAAAGAAGATGGTATCTAATACTACAAAACATTTTCCTCAAAGTTCCAATTAAAGCTTTTATTCACTAACTGTGAAATTAATTTGTCTGCATCTTAAGTAAATTCACTTTTAGCGCCCTTTCCTAGTACAAATTATCCTCAGAACTACTGACAGTGTCTTGCAAATAGTTCGATTACTTTGTGTATCACATTGTGTTATCAACACTTCTTTATATTTTCTGTTCTAAGAGCTTTTGTTCTTAAGGGCAGTAGCCATGGCTTTGTATTTTACAGGACCTAGAACAACATACAGCAGATAGCAGTACAAAGTAAATTTTTCATGAATTGCATTCAAATTCTAAAATACTTATTAAATAATATTAAGATTCATATTATTGAATTTCTATTTCCCCAGATTTACTTTCTATTCAAATATACAAGAACCTCTGAGATACCTTTTTTTTTTTAATATGAAATTGTCAAATTGGTTTCTGTACAACACCCAGTGCTCATCCCAACAGGTGCCCTCCTCAATGCCCATCACCCACTTTCCCCTCCCTCCCACCCCCCATCAACCTCAGTTTATTCTCAGTTTTTAAGAGTCTCTTATGGTTTGGCTCCCTCCCTCTCTTTTTTTTTTCCCCCCTCCCCTCCCCGATGGTCTTCTGTTAAGTTTCTCAGGATCCACATAAGAGTGAAAACATATGGTATCTGTCGTTCTCTGTATGACTTATTTCACTTGGCATAACACTCTCCAGTTCCATCCATGTTGCTACAAAAGGCCATATCTCATTCCTTCTCATTGCCAAGTAGTATTCCATTGTATATATAAACCACAATATTACCTTTAAAGAACTCGAGTAAGAGAAATAAAGCAGACTTATATAAAAATAAATAAAGCATGATGCATGTATGTATCAAAAGACTGAAGATAAAATCTGTGGGGAATAAAAATGAGACCAGCTGTAAGAATCTGAGCAAGTTTTGTGGAGAAGGTTGTGTTTAAGCCTTGATTTGCAAAAAGGGTCAGAGATGGACTTGTGGAAATGGGAGAAGAAAGCAAACTACAGGCACATAAAAGAAAACAACTATTCAGTTTCACTGAAATGAAGGTAGGTAAGGGTAGTGGGTTAAACAAGATTTTTTAAGTGTATATTTGGACCCACAATATTAGAAGGGTTTGAAGAGCCAAACTGTAAAATACATGCAATTTTTCTTTCTTTTCTTTCTCTCTCTCTCTCTTTTTTTTTTTTTTTAACAAGTATAAGCCCCTAAATATTTTTGACTGGGAAAATAATATGATTGGAACTGTGATAGGGAAATTTAAACCACAGCAGAAAAGTCTCCCAATAGTCCAGGTGAAAGCTAATGATGATTACAGTGGTAAGAATAGTTAAGAAGATATGAGTGAAAGGATATGACACAGGACAGATTATCTGCACTTCTGTAACAAGGCACAAGGACAAGCAAATAGTCAAATATAAATCATGTTTTTCAATCTAAGAATACCATTCGGATTTATTTAATGCTTACTGAGGCTCTACATGTCAGTAAAGAATAGACTTCAGAAAGATTATGAATTCAGTCTTAACATTCACAGACCATAAGAGTTTGAAATTTCTGTTTAGCCTTATAAGTGGCACCAGACTGACCTGCAAAAATGTTAAAATGTTGCTAGTACAGGGGTCACCTACGAAGAAAATAAGACAGCTAAAAAAGAATGTATAAGTGGAAAATTTGGTCATCAACAAATCCTTACAGAATGCATGCATTTAAAGGAAAACAGAACAAAAAAATGTAGTTAGAGAGGAACAACAAAAATTAGGAGATAGAAACCAGAGAGAATTTCAAGAATAAAGGTGCAGTGAGCTGTGTCAAATAATGCAGAAAGGACATGTATAATGAAGACTAACTAATATCACTGGATTCGAGGCCTTCAATAAAGCATTTTTGGAAAAACAAGAAAAGCAAATGCCAAAATGTGAGTAGTGAGGACTGAGAGATAAGTGGGTAAAAGAGACAAAGGTACAGATTACTCTTTGAGGTTTGGAGACTGAAAAAGAAGAGACAAGCACATGGTTTAGAAGCACAGCAGAAAGGTATTTTTCAGGAGAGTAACTGCGTATGTCCGTAAGTTGTGAGAATATGCTAATAACTAACTTTCAACCATTAACACACGTTCCATAGTCAACAGTATTCCAAAGCAATCTTAAAACTTAGGCAATCTGAACTTTCACCTTGGGAATTTGGTGACTGAGATAGTAATACATAACATATATTGTGCTAGAAAATCTCTAGAAGTATGGATGCTTTTCACACATAGTGAATACTTAACGATTTGTACATACTTTTTACACACAATAAGTTTCAAACAAAGCCCATTTCTCTCACGTATTTCCATACTTCTGTAACAGTTTCCACTTTAAAACTGGTAGCACCAATACTTTTAGAAATATCAGACCAAGAATGTGATAAATCAACCGACTGTATCACCAATCTAAAAAAAAAATTACAAAGGTTTTCTTCTAAGAAATTTAATATATATTTTTAAACAATTTTCACTTTCTTGCAAAATTAGATTATTTCTAAAATTTAATGAGAAAAACGAAACCAGGAAATTATGGATTCCTCGAAATCTCATTTTCAAATGGTTTAGTATAATATCTGAATTACAACACTAAAACTAAAACAAAACAAAACAAAACAAAACAAGATTTGGAGATCTGGAATAGCTTTTTTAAAGACTAAAGTACCATATTCTGACAAAATGATTACAAAAAACAGGCAATTGCTTATGGCTAGGAGTTACACATAAGCACTAATTTAAAAATAAGCAGAGGGAAGGGTGGAAAGATTTTTCTTTCAAAATTACAATAATCCCTAAAATAAATGCCAAATTCTTATACATAAGACTACTTGGAAAAGAACAGGAAAATTAAGTGTAAAATGACCAAAAAAATGAATGAAAAGCTCATATTTAAATATCATATTTTCCATTATGGAAGTCCTTTTTAATTTCCTCAATGATGCTAAAAACTTCCAAAGTAATAGGATTCAAATACTATGTTACTCTAATATGAAATCTGTAAGACTAGAGAATGAATCCATTAGTATCGCTGTTAATAACTTCAAATTTTAACTGGCTGGAGAAATAAGAAATGTTTATTAATCTGTATCATATCTTTATAAAACTGTAAATGTCTGTATTTTTTATTCCTTTTAAGACCTCAGTATATTCAATCCTCATTATTTACACATTCCAAATCTGTGAATTCACCTACTCACTACAATTTATTTGTAACTCCAAAATCAATACTTAAAGTGAGTAAATCAATACAGTAGTGAGTAAATGAACAAGCAACAATCCGAATCATCTGACATACATCCCATCTGAATGAAGTTGAACAAAGCAAGGCCTGTTGTGTCAGCTCTTGTATTGCAAACAAGTGTCCTTTTGACAGTCTATTTAGTGCCACATTTTTTTTCACATTTTTGTGCATTTGTTGGTGGTTTTGTTGTTCAAAAGAGCTCCCAAGCATAGTGCTGTTCAGTGTTCCTAAAAGCAAGAAGGTTGTGATATGCCATAGGGAGAATACATGTTAGCAAAGTTTTATTCAGGCAGGAGTTACAGCTCTGTTGGTCATGAGTTCAATGGTAGTGACACAACTATATATTAAATCATATGTCCTCAAATAGAAACACACATAAAACAAGGTTATGTACTGACAGACTGACAAAAATGTTGGGAACAGAGGCTTGGAGAAACCACCCCTGTATTTCCCTTAGAAGCAATGGATCAGTATTTGCTAATTTGGTGGTTGGGGTGACTCTGTAGAATAGAACTACTACAAATAACGAGAATCGAATGTATTATGTTAACAACCCAAAACTCAAACAAGTTTTAGAACTCTGAAATGTTTCTCATGCATACATTTTCCAAAAGGAGACAATTCAACATTTTTATCTCTATATCATGGAGGACTTTTTTCTTCCTAAAAAGTCAAAGACCATATAAAGTTCTATTCTATATGGCCACCTTCCTTACATTGATAGCTAACGCGCAGAGCTGGTACTGTTCTAATGTGATGATTTCATGATAACAAGGTTCTTGTGCCAGCTTTACAATAGCACTTCCAGCTGCAAGCCTCAGACGTGACATATCCGGTTTACTAAAAAATAAATAAGAAAGAATTATAAATTAGATTTCTAAATGTCTGCATAAGAACATTCCTACTTGCTACATCAAATTTTTAAAAATTTCCTGTGGCCAAAAAAAGGGCAGAAGGCAATTCAGTGACACTGAACACTTATGTTTACTTAAGTTTGGAACATGGTGTCTAATACTCCAAAGTTCTTTTCCTGAACACAGTCTATACTGAAGTCATTTAATTCTACATAATATAGCTTTAGCCAAGATTAAAGCTTAGAATATATCTGTATGTTTAGCTAAAGTCTTCTGGTATGGATTTTTTTTGGTTATGTGTTTACTTATAGATTAGGCACAAAAATGTCCTAACTTGTGATTACAGTCAACTAAAACTAATGTGCTAAGTATAAAAGAAGAATGAAAGCAGGTATAGCAGAAAACATCACAATTTTTAGAATTCAACTTTTCAAATATTACCAAGAAGCTCCTTTTAAATTTAAGAAAACTTCTGCTTAATGGGACACACCTCAAACATTAGCAAAATTTTTTTCTTTTCTTTTTTTTTTTTTTTTTTTTTTTATGATTTGAGAGAGAGAGAGAAAGAGTATGCAAGCAGGGGAGTGGGGGAGAGGGGGAGAAAGAGAATCTGAGACAGGCTCCACACTCAGTCCAGAGTCCTGACGCAGGGCTCGATCCCATGACCCCTGGATCATGATCCGAACCGAAATCAAGAGTTAGATGCTCAACTGACTGAGCAACCCAGGCACCCCTAAAACATTAGTAAATTCTTAAATAGTAAATACATCTAAACAATTCTTCCTAATATAGTGATATATCAGATGAATTACACAGTAAATCCTGATTTACTGTGATTATTTTCACTTCAAGAAGCCACCAAGCCATCATTTTAATAGCCTTAATGTATTTAAAAGACAAACTGACTCCCCATGTACTTTCACAGTAAAAGATTATTATTTAATATTCATAAAACAAATATGTGTCTACCATATACACAGCGCTGAGAGTGACTTAAAAGACAAATTCTTGGTCTTCTACAATCTAATGACCTAATTGGCTTAAGACTCTCCTTTCTCTAAGGATTATGCAAAAATACTCACTGAATGCATGTCAACATTTATAAGGTTCTAAAGTTACATGTCCTAGAGGTGCTATTCAGTTAATCAACAGCAATATTCCAAGTAGCTATTATGAGGTAATTCACTCGACCACCACTAAAGGAAATTCTGTTTTTCTTCTGGAGTTTATTTAGTGCAAATAAAGACAAATAATTAAATTCAATATTTTACAACTAAGTTTTTGAAGACCAAATTTCTATATAAAGACTTGTTTTAAAAGTGAACCAATGTTACTCCTGAAATCATTGTTGCACTACATGCTAACTAATCTGGATGTAAATTAAAAAAAAAAAGTGAACCAATGCAATTCACATATATTTGCAGAATTAAAACACACATCTGATTTCATTAAAGAATAACATGAATAAAAACAGGTAAGATGAAATCTAAATATGCACATGAATAGTGACTATTATAATAGCTAGACAAGACATTATAATGTCTTATAATGATTATAATCATTATCTCTATTTTATTTATTTTTGAGAGCGTGCATGTACCCACACAAGTGGGGGAGGGGGAGAGGGGGAGAGAGAGAGGGGGAGAGAGAGAGAGAGAGAGAGAGAGAGAGAGAGAGAGAAGGGAGGGAGGGAGGGAGGGAGGGAGAGGGAGACACAGAATCCGAAGCAGGCTCCAGGCTCTGAACTGTCAGCGCAGAGCCTGACACGGGGCTTGAACCACGAACGGTGAGATCATGACCTGAGCTGAAGTCGGACACTCAACCGACTGAGCCACCCAGGTGTCCCTATCTCTATTTTATAAATGAAGAAACAGACACACAAGGTAGTTAAAGTCATTTGCTGAAGGTCACCTAGCTAGTGAGTGGTGGTGCCAGGATTTGAATCCAGGCTCCAGGGTCCAATTTTTGAATCACTATATTCAACTACATATTTCAAACAAAACAAAGTGTGTGTGTTTATATAATTTAATTTAAATCAAGTACATTTTTAAGTTTGCATATATTTAGATTTATAGCTCTGGAAACAGATTCAATAACTTGTCTTCTACCCAGTGTGTTCTTTTTCCTTTAGACTTTAATAAGAATGGAAAACATCAATTACTGATTGGTACACTAGCCATTTCACATTTAGATATTCAAAAAAGTAAACATTTATTGTTTAAAATATTTACAATGTATAGCAATACCCTGCCCCAGACATATGACTGCCATTTTGAAATAACCACTGTATAAAAGCATATTATAATAAAAATATATGCACATCTCCATGGGAATACTAATTATTTTCTTAAAAAGAAAATGACCTTTAAACATTTACACACGGGGGCGCCTGGGTGGCTTAGTCAGTTAAGCGTCCGACCTCGGCTCAGGTCATGATCTTGCGTTTCATGAATTCAAGCCCCGCATCGGGCTCTGCGCTGACAGCTCGGAGCCTGGAGCCTGCTTCGGATTCTGTGTCTCCCCCTCTCTCTGCCCCTCCCCTGCTTGTGCTCTCTGTCTCTCAAACAATGAATAAATGTTAAAAGACAAATTTTTTTTAAACATTTACACATGATATTGAAATACTGCACAAGAATTTTGAAATGATAATTACATACCTAATTTTCCCCTGTTCTGTCAAGTCTCCATCACTATGCAATATTGTAGTTAGCAATCTTAAGGTAGAAGTTCCTGATTTACTGTGATTATTTTTCATTCCAAGGAGCCATCGAACCATCATTTTAATAGCCTGAATCTATTTAAAAGACAAATTGACAAATACAACACTGCTACATTAAAAGAAAAAATTCTGTATCAACCTTCAAAAAAATGAAATGGTTTCAATGGATGCTTTTTAAGAAAAGGAAAGGAAAAAAAGAATCATTCTTTTCTGCATATATCAAGATAACTGAATGCCTTAAAGATGTTTTACCCTCCCACCCATGCAACTGACAAATGAATGATAGAACTAAAGAGTAGTTCCTTTTGTTTAATGTTTCCCCATCATAAACTTTACTCCTTAGACCCCACGGTAAATCATGCTAACTTTCTTAGTCAGAAAAGTTAAGTTCCCAACTACAAATTATATTCCATCTTTTGTGCTACATTTTATAATTATGAAGTACTTAAGTACTTTAAAATATGTTACTGCCTTTAATGTTTCCAACAACCCTTTTTGAAGAGGTGCATATTACCTCGTTTTCACTTATTATCTTAGTTTTTTACAGATCTATGGCTCAGGAGCTAAGTGGGTCTAGAACAATGGTATATGGCAGAAACTTTTCAGATCCCTCTCCTAGGGCATTTGTTAAGCATGAACTTAAGTGCAGGTCACCTGCCTTCTAGTCCAGTGCTGCCTGACTACACAAAACTGCTGCTTGAGACCAATGCTGAGAAAACAGGTTTATACTGGAACTAAGAGCACCAAGCATCATTCCACCAGCTGCAGAAACAGCATCAAAATCTGAAGCTGGAATAACGTGAGAAAATAGTTCCTAATATAAAATATAAACTAGTACACACATACACACACAACACGAACAGATTTATATGAAACTACAACTAGAAAAACAGTATCTAATATATTTTTTCCTGGCAGTGGAATGAGATGTGGTCTACATTACAGACTGTAGATCCTTTTAATAAATACTCTCTACACTAGTGATGAATAATCTTTTATGTATTACTCCTACTTCAAGGAACAATGGGTTGAATTGTTTTTTAAATCAAAATAAAAAGTTTTATCAAATCTCATAGAAAAGGTGAATAGTCTTCTCCTGGATGACCATCTTTACTGAATAGGAGAATGTACATGAGAAAAGCAGCATGGTCTTTTCTAAGCAGCAACATGGAGACAGTTTTAAACACTTGTTTTTTTCTTTTCACATTAGATTATGTGCAGTTGTCCACGAGGCCTCAGGTTTTCATTACTGCTCTTTACTCTCAAAGCAGATGGAGGGCGCCTGGGTGGCTCAGTCGGTTGAGCGTCCAGCTTCGGCTCGGGTCATGATCTCACAGCTCATGAGTTTGAGCCCCGCGTTGAGCTCTGCGCTGACAGCTCAGAGCCTGGACCCTGCTTCGGATTCTGTGTCTCCCTCTCTCTCTGCCCCTAACCCAGTCATATTCTGTCTCTGTCTCTCTCAAAAATAAGTAAACATAAAAAAAAAAAATTATTTTATAAAAGCAGATGGGATAATGTCATATAATAAATATAAACACTTGGATGATTTTAATAGCCATACCTTTATAACAGGAATTTTAATACCTATAATGATAATACAATCTAGTGAATGTATTAAAATAAAAAGGTCTATGTATATCACTCACTTTGACCATTGTCTCAGGAGAAACTTCTTCATCTGGAACCCAAAGCTTAGTTGTCTTTTTTCCTGGGAGCTAAACAAAAATGAAGGACATTAAAACATAAATAAGAATTTTCATGTTTAATTAATACTTAGTGAATGAAGTCTTTATCTTCTGCAGTGATAGTCATTATAGATGACTAACCTACCTCATCTATTTCTCAAAAAGGTTGACTTATCCTCACTAGCACCCACATATAGCACTTACACATCCATCAGCAGTTGATGCTTTATAAGTGTGAGGAAGGACCAACTTTAACCACTTAAACATATGCTTCCTTACTTAGCCCTTTGAGACTAATGATTCAACTATTTAAGGCAGTTGGCACAGACTAGGATCAAACTCAACAGAGCCAAAAAGCAGTTCTTAAACAAGGGGTAAGATATATACAAAAAATTTTGAGAAGAAAAATTAGGAAGGCTTGCAGTTGACTCTAAGTAAGAAAAAAACATGCATTAATATCTTCCTACCTAAATCCCACCAAAATGGCAATAGATACACAGCAGGGCTGGGAACCAAAAAGGGCCAAGGAGAAGGCCAGAACCTTAGAAAATTAAAAAACAAAAAATATACACTAAAAAAATGAACAGAGCTAGAAGGTTTCCTTCTCCATAAAAGCACAGAAGGAAATATCCTCCAAAAAAGTTTGGGTGTTTTTTTGTTTTGTTTTTGTTTTTTTAAGCACAATCACAGAACAATCCTGAGATGACAAAGCACAGGCGTTGCAATACGTGTGAATTTACAGTGGCAGCCAGGGAACTAAGGTAAGATGACAAGAGAGCTGAACCCAATCTTGGAATACTAGAGATCCAGTATGCTGCCAGATGACAGGAGTGATTTCCAGAGGCAGACTCAGAAACAGAACTCAAATGGCAGCTCAGGTAACTCCTGGGCAACAGGACAGGTGGTCCCAACATCCAGAAGGCAAACCTGTCAAACACATGCAGCTTTCGGCTCACTTCAGTTGAGAAATGCCTTCAAAGTATGAAGTGGAAATAATGAAAAAGCAATCACATTAGAAATGTTCTGATGAAATTTCTGAACTAAGAATATCAAAAAGATCCCAAAGATTCCATGGGGAAACCTTCCAAAAAACAAGTGAGAATCAGATCAAGTTGAGATTTCTCAGCTGCCGAGACTAGATGCCAAAAAACAATTTTCTGAATTTTCTGCAGCCAAGTGCCCTGAAACATAGGATACCAGTACTCAAGAATAAGGGAAAATATATTTTCAGCAAGCTAAGACACAGAGAAAGTTTCCAAGTTATACACCATTTTGAAAGAATTATTCAAATATATATTCTACTAAAATATTTAATTCATAAGAAAAAGTCAATCAGTATATATTACAAAATAGAAAAAGTTATAAATAAAACCAACAGACTCTCAGATGGTTCAAAATAATATAAATCCAAAACAGATGCAATAAAATCAATGACAGAGTAAATGTACAACTACCAAGATGAAAAAACGTATCAGTCAAGATCAAAGGCATGAAATGGGATATGGATTTGATTGGGACACTGGTGTAAATAGGATACTGATGTGCTTTTTAAATCTTATAACACAGCAAGATATAAAATTCATGAACATCTGTACAACTAGCAGAATATCAAAATAAATCAAAACAAAAATGATTTAAAAAAAAGAGTAAAAGATAGAAAATGTCATCACCACAGAAGACTTGACTATATCACTTTCAAAACCTGATATATGAAGTGGAGATGAAAAATGGTAAGCAGAGGAAACACATATAGAAATATAAGGAAATTAGTAGAGCGATAAAATATTTAAGGATTAGAAATTTTCTCACTTCTAATAATCAAGACTGGCATTCTTCAGAAAAAATTAAAAATAAGGAGAAAAGAGTTTATTTAGCAAGAAAAATGAACAAAAGACTCAACCTATAAAATAATTCTCCAAATCAACCACGAATATAATACATAACTTAAAAAATCAAAGTACCTAACAAAGTTTTACAAGAAAATTTTTAAAATTTTATTTACAAAGAAAATTACAAAACTTTAAGGAAAGACACCCTGTAGATGAGCCAACAAAGCATCCGTAAAGAACAGAGGGTATAAACAATATAAGTGGTACAACGCAGAGGACTGGAAGAAGGAAAGAATACTCAATAATTTATGATGGGAAATTTGGTTGCCCTAATGGAAGAAAAAAGAAATGAAATCCTTAAAGTCACAGCATACAAACAAATGAATTAATTCCAGATGGATTAAATTTTTTTAATGTGAAAAGAAAACCTTAAAACTTTTAGAACATATGGGAGACTATTTTTGTAACACTAGAGTAGGGAAGGCTTTCTTAAAGATGTAAAAAGCACTAACTACAAAAGAAAGGAATAAATTTAGCTACATTAAAATTGATAATTTTTGTTCAAAAGACACCACACAAAGGGAGTAAAGACACACCATAAATGAGATTTTATGCATTTATTATCAAGATATTGCAACATATACCCAGAAAAGCATTAATGTGTGTTAAGATTACTTACAAAAGACAAAAAGCTCAGAAAAAAAGGCAAAAGACCTCAAAAGGAATTTCAGAAAGAGGCAACGTAAATAGTAACTAGACATAAAAACTTAACAACCAGGGAAATGCAAATTAAAACCAGAATGAGTCTTAATGTATTTTCTAACTAATAAATGGGCAAAAGTGAAAAGATCTGACAATCCTGGGTATATATACTGCTAATAAAAAATAAGTTTTAACACTGATTTTGAAAAATAATTTGGGAATGAAAGTTAAATGTGTGTATACACTGTGATTCATCAATTTCACTTGTTTAACGATAACCTAGAGAAATTCTTGCTCATATGCAACAGGTGGCCTCTATAAGAACATTCATAGGGGCACTGTTTCAGAGAGGAAAGAAATGGAAATATTCCAAATGTCCACTAAGAGAATACATGTAAGTGATTTCACACACTGATATTATAATGCAGAGTAATGAATGAAGTACAGCCAGATATAATAACAAGGATTATATGAAGAAACAAATGTGTAATGACAAAAGCAAATCAGCCAAGAATATATATGGTATAACTCAAACATACGGATTGAGCCCCACGTTGGGCTCCATGCTGACAGTGTAGAGCCTGCTTGGGATTCTCTCTTTCCCTCTCTCTCTGCCTCTCCCAGGCTTGTGCATTGGCTCTCTCTCTCAAAATAAACTAACATTAAAAAAAAAAAAAAAAAGGAATAAGCAAAACTAAACAAGTATTTTAGAGATATACATGTGGTAAAGTGTTTTGTTTTAGTTGGGGAATAATAGATCCCAATTCAACACAGTGGTTACCTGGGACAGAGAAGACACAGAAGGAAAGGTCTGGAGAGTAATAAACCAGGAGCTAACAATACATAAGTGTTCACTGTATTATTATAAAACAAGTTACAGAAATGTTAAATATATACAGATCAAAAATAACATTAAAATAAGACAAATGAATGGGTTAAAAAAGGTGAAAGTTCTGTTTCTGACAAAAGCTGATTAGACTTTTTGAACCTATCTTCCTTGGAACAAACAGAAAGGTTAGATAACAGATCTTTTTTTTAAAAAAAATCAGTTTTAAGGTGATAAAAGAGCTACCAAAGCAGTGAAAATTTGAGGATAAAGTTTCAAAAGAAGAGAGAAATCAAGAGATTTAAGTCTGGCCCTAGGATTGCTTTTCTCATAAAAACTGATAACTGATTCTAAAAGGGAAAGAAACTGACAATTAAGCAATGTTTTCATCACTGTCACAGAGGTGGAAAGGAAAAAAACTGGAATTCTGGGCCCAATAAAGAACAGAGTCCCTATAAAACATGCTGGACATCTAGGTGGATCCCTAACAAATACACCCTACACCTAAAGGTGATCAGAAAAAGAATCAGCCTGTCAGAAACTGAAGTCTAGCTTCCAAACAGTGCATCCTTGACTGGACCAACGTGATCTGACAACAGCTCAACTACCTATCAGAAGGAAAAATAAATCCTCTTCAGAAGAATTACAAAATTATTCAGAGCCTCAAATTATCTGTAACATTTTTCACACACAAAATCTACCACTCAATCAAAAATAACGTGTACAGGGCACCTGGGTGGCTCAGTAGGTTGAGTGTCCAACTTTGGCTCAGGTCACGATCTCACAGTTTGGGAGTCTGAGCCTCACATCAGGCTCTCTGCTTTGGATCCTCTGTCCCCCTCTCTCTATGCCCCTCCCCACCTCTCAAAATACATATTTTAAAAAAATGTGTATAGGACAAGTTTTTACCAAAAAGAGAAAAAAAAAAAAAAAACAGGTAAGACAAAAAGAGCCACAGGTGATGTAGAAATTAAGGCTGATGTCAACATTAACATAATTAAAGAAGTTCAATAATTAAATGACAAGATAGAGAATTCTGACAGGGAACTAAAAGCTATACTAAAAACTACAGGGGGGCACCTGGGTGGCTCAGTGGGTTAAGTGGCTGACTTCCGCTTAGGTCATGATCTCATGTCCCATGAGTTCGAGCCCTATGTTGGGCTCTGTGCTGACAGCTCAGAGTCTGGAGCCTGTTTCGGATTTGGTGTCTCTGTCTCTCTCTGACCCTGCCCCGCTTGTACTCTGTTTCCCAAAAATAAACATCTAAAAAAAAAAAAACTTAAAAAAATTTTTTTAAAGCTACAAATAAATTATAAAATTGAAATATAAAATAAATGCAATTAAGAATTCAGTGCATGGGCTTAACACAGATTAAACAAATCTGAAGAGCAGGTCAGAAGAAAACAAAACTGAAGCATCAACAGGGAGAAAAGTATATGAAGGTGTCAAAAAAACTATATCACAGTAAAATAAATTGTATGTTTACAGTGCATGATTAGAACTACAGTAAGAGAGGAAAGAGAATATGAAACAATTTTTTTAGAATTTATGCAAGACATCAAAGCTAAACATTCAAGAAGACCTACAAGCTCCAAATAAGATAAATATAAAGAAAAGCACATCCAGACACACCGTAGTGAAACTGGAAACCAATGCAAAATAGAAAAAATTAAAAGCATTCAAAGCAAAAAGAAAATCTTCAAAGGAACAAGGCCATCAGCTGATTTCAAGAGAAAAGGTAAGAAAATGGAAGATGATGGTAAGGGGAGAAAACATACCTGTGTAGAATTCTAAACCTGGAGGAAATATCCTTTAAAAAAATCAAGGCAAAGAAACGACATTTTCAGACAAATAAAACCCAAGAGACTGAATTCACAATAATCCACACTAAAAGAAATACTACTTTAATTCTTTAAGTAGGAAGAAAATCATGAAGGAATGAAAAACAAGAAAACAGGAAAAATATGTTGTAAATCTAAATAAATATTAACTGTATAAAATCACAACAGTAATGGTCCTATGTGTACAAGAGCACAAAAAGCATCAGGCAATGAAGGGAATTAAAGTATGCTAAAGTTCTTAAGAATACTGAACCTATTGTCCTGAAAGTTTAAAACAGACTCATTAATACTGGCCTTCAGTGAGTCAAGGAAGAATGTTGTAATCTCTAGGGCAACTACTAAAAGAAGAGGAAAATGTAAAAAACAAGTCAGTAAAGGGGAAAACAGAATAAAAATATTTGATCAAAAACAAGGAAAGAAAGAAGAGTAAAATGAATACGGAAATGACAGAACAAACTTAAGATAAAAATTAGATGGCAAATTAACCCAAATCACTATTTACATTACAGATAAACAGACTACTCTAAATAAAAGACGAACTTGAAAGAATATATGCCAGGACGAGATTCACTGTAGTGTCCTAGTTATGTCATTTAGATGAAGTTTTCAAGTCCTCTACTGATTACCAATAGTCCATCTTCCTCTCTAAGACTGAGAAGAAGATAAAAATGTCAACTATCACCACTTCTATTGTTTTGAAGGTCCTGGCCAAGGCATGAGGAAGAAAAATAAAGAGCATTAAGAATGGAAAAGAAAAAATTAAAGCTGTCTCGATGAACAAATGACATGACTGTGAAAAGAGAAAACCCCACAAATGCAAAAACTAACTGGTAGAATTACAAACTGCCTTTAACAAGACCCTAGGATAAAAGTCAATATAAAAGAGAAGAAACCTTACATCCATATCCCAACAATATACAGTTAGCAGGTAAATATTAAAAAGCATATTATCTACAATAGCATCAAATAACATAAAATGCCTAGGAACAAAGTTAAGAAAGATAAGACATCCACACAAAAATTTAAGAAACCTTATCCAGGGAAATTGAAGACTAAGACATATACCATCTTCGTGAAATAGAAAGCTCAGATTATAAATCCATGTTCACTGAATGAAAAGTGGTATTAAAATGATGATGAATAAAATTTATAACTCAACATAATACCTATCAAAATTCCAGCCAGTTAGGGTGAAGTATAGGGAGAACTGACAAGCTGATTCTAAAATTTAGATAGAAATGCAAAAGGCTAACAACAGCCAAAACAATCTTGAAAAAGCTACTGATGACAGTAAAGAAGCAGCAGTAGTAGCAGCAGCAACAGCAGCAGTTGTCATTAAAGACATTTGGAGGACTTATGTTACTAGATATCAAAACTCGTCAAAGCAATCTTGAGAAAGAACAACAAAACTGGAAGCACCATGCTCCTTGATTTCAAGCTATACTAAGCTATAGTAATCAAAACAGCATGGTACTGGCATGAAAACAGACAAAGAGATCAACAGAAGAGAGAGCCCAGATGTAAACCTGTGTGTGTGTGTGTGTGTGTACACACACACACACACACACACACACACACACACACTATGACACAGGACACAAGAATATACAACGGGAAAAGGACAGTCTCTTCAATAGAGTGTTGGGAAAACTGGACAGCTACATGCTATCTTATGCCACATATAAAAACAAATTCAAAAGGGAAAAAGTTTAAATAAAAGACCTGAAATCATAAAACTCCTAGAAAACACAGGCAGTAAGCTCTTTGACATTTGTCTCAGCAGTAACTTTTTGCAAGAGTCTCCCCAGGCAAGGGGAACAAACACTAAAATAAACAAACGGGACTATACCAAACTAAGTATCTTTTGCACAGCAAAAGAAATTGCCAACAAAAAGAAAAGGCAACCTACTGAATGTGAGAAGATACTTGCAAATCATACATCAGATAAGGGGCTAATACCCAAAATATATAAAGAATTTACACAACTTAGTATCAAAAACACAACCCAATTAAATAATGGGCAGAGGACTTGAATAGATAATATCTCCAAAGAAAACATACAGAGGGCACATGAGAAGACGCTCAGTGTCCCTAATCATCAACGAAATGCAAATCAAAACCAGAATGAGATATAACCTCGCACTTATCAGACTGGCTAATATCAAAGATACATGGAATAGACTGACAGCTGACAAAGGAAGGGGTAGGTGGGCAAAATGGCTGAATGGGGTCAAAGGCACAAACTTACAGTTATAAAATAAATAAGTCATGGAACGTGATGTACGGCCTGGTAACTACAGTTAGTAATGCCATATAGTGTATATTTGATAAGCTGCCAAGATCTTAAAAGTTCCCACAGGGCGGGAAAAATGTAACTGTGTGGGATGGATATTAACTAGGCTTTTTGTGGTGATCATTTCAAAGTATATAAAATACTGAATCATTACACTGCACACATCTAAATAATATGTTACATATCAATTATATCTCAATTAAAAAATTAAAGGACAACTTAAAAGACAACCTACAGAATGGGAGAAAATATTTGCAAACCATGGATCTGACAAGAGAATTGTGTCTAGAAAGTATAAAGAACTTTCACTACTCAACAAAGAGCCCTAAAAAAATGGGCAAAAGACACATACAGTCTTTGCTCCAAAAGATACACAAATGGCTAATAAGTACGTCAAAAGATGCTCAATATCATTAGAGAAATGCAAATCAAAACCACAGTGAGATGCCACTTCACACCCGTTAGGATGGCTATAATCAAATTAACAGAAAACAGGAAGTTGGCGAGGATGTGGAGAAAACTGGAAGTTTCATACACTGCTGGCGGGAAGGTAAATTGGTGTAGCCTCTGTGGAAAATAGTTTGTCAGTTTCTCAAAAAGCTAAACACTGGGGCACCTAGGTGGCTCAGGCAATTGAGAGCCCAACTCTTTATTTCAGCTCAGGTCATGATCTCAGGGTTATAGGATTGAGCCTGGTGTCAGGCTCTGCACTGAGCATGGGCCTGCCAAAGATTCTCATTTTCTCTTTCTCTTTCCCTCTTCCCCCTTTGCCTCTCTCCCCATCTTGAGCACTCTCTAAAATAAATAAAAAAGTTAAACACAGAATCACCATATAATCTAGCAAAGGTATATACCTAGGAATATACCCAAAAAACTAAACACAGGTACTCAAACAAATACCCAGCCATAAAATTCATAGCAGCACTTTTCACAATATTCAAAAGGTGGGAATAACCCAAATGTCCATCACTGAATAAATGGATAAACAAATTGTGATAAATACATACAGCAGAATATTATTCAGCCATAAAATGGAATGAAGTACTGATGTATGCTACAACATGAACCTCAAAAAGATTATGCTAAGTGACAGAAAAAAAAACACAAGAAGTCACATATTGCAGGATTCCATTTATAGGAAATATTCACAACAGTTAAATCCATTAAGACAGACCGGAGACTGGTGGCTGCCCAGGGCTGGGGAAATGTGGTGTGACTGCTTAATGAAAATGATCTGGAACTAGACAGAAGTGGCGGTCACACAAAATTGTCAATGTACTAAATAAAATGTGACTGAATTGAATACTTTAAAACAGCTAATTTTACATTATGTGAATTTCATCTCAATTTTTTTTTTAAATGCAGCAAGGAAGACAGTCTTTTCAATAAATGTGAGTTGAGTCAGATGGAAATAAAGAAAATGAATCTTGATAGTAATCATATACCATATATAAAAATCAATCCCAAGTAGACTTCAGAGTGTAATGTGTAAGTTAAATAAATAAAGCTTCTAGAGCAACACTGTCTAACAGAACTTTGAGATGGCAGAAATGTTCTGGGCTGTTCAACACTAGCAGTATGTGGCTAGTGAGCACTTGAAATGTGTGACTAGATTTACAATTATATTTAGTTTAAACTTAAACTTATATAGCTACATGTGGCTAGAAGCTTGTATATTACCATTGTTCTAGAAGATAATACAGGGACTATGTTCACAACCTTGGAGTAGACAAAAAAGACAAGGTAAGTACTAAAAAGAAAATAATAAAATGAGTTCTGTTAAAATTAAGAACTTCTGCTCATCAAAAAACACCATTAAGAGAGTGAAAGGCATGTTACAAAGTGGGAAAAGAGATTTGCTAACCATATTGCCAACAAGATACATGAGGAAATCTTACAAATGAATATAAGAGACTGACAATTTAATAGAAAAATGTGGAAGATGCTTGAGCAGACACTTCACGAAAGAGGAGAACCAAAATGTCAATACAAATATGAAAATGTGCCTAAGGGCATATCATTCATTACACTTCAAAAAATGGCTAAAATGTTGAAGACTGCCATATCTAGTAGAGTCAAGGAAATGGTACAACTAGAACCCTCATTAAGCATATATAAGAATATTAGTTGGTATAAATAATCATTTTGAAAAACAATTTGGCAAAAAAAGAAAGAAAAAAATAATTTGGCAAATTTTACTAAAACAACTTATACATACTTATACTCTAAGATACAGCAACTAAAAAAGAAATTCATACATAAGTGCACAAAATGATATGTAAAAGAGTATTTGTAATAGCGGTATGCATTTAACACCAGAAGTAACTTAGATGTTTATCAACAGAGCAGATACATGGCATACACAAACAATGGAATACTATACAGCAACAAACATGAACAAACCATTGCTATATACACCAGGATGGATTCATCTAACAAATGTAATAGAGTTAAGAAAAAGTCAGGCATAAAAAATTTACTCTACATAATTCCATTTATAAACGTTCAAAAACAGGTAAAACTAATCTTTGGTGTTAGAAGTCAAGATTATGGTTATCTTCAGGGAGAAGGGAAGGTTAACAACAAGAAAAAGACACAGGGGCTTTGGGAGTCTGGTAAATTTCTACTTCTTTGCCTGGATTGTCAGCTGGTCAAAAATGCTAACTTTGTGAAGCCTTAATGAACCACACCCTTAAAAAGTATGCACTTTTATCTCAACAAAATTTCTGCATTAAAGAAAACAAAACAAAGTAAGGATATCAAACTTGAAACACATGATTAGCACACAGAACCGAAAGAACATACGAAATACTGTACTTAGGGAGAAGAAAAGTGAGAGACATAGCTGAAGAACACAGCCAGGGACAATGGTAATTAACACAGGCCTTTGGTCTCCAAATTACAGGGCTCTGGTCAACTAAAGTTAAATAGCCACAAATCATTAGAGATCTAATACATACAATTATCTTGACTATTATCTCCCAAAACTATTTTTCCATAATAAATCAGTTTAAAAGTATTAATAGTATATTAAAGTATATTAATAGAAGATAATGATGAATATGAAACATGTAAGTAATATAGCTACACACTGCAAGATTTATAACTATATTTTAAGAGGAGAAACTTTATCTTATAGTTCTTTTAATTCTCCAAAGAACCTAGTACAGTGCTGAGCACACAGCAGCCACAAAACTGGTTACATAAGGGTCTGCACATGCATGTTTATATGTGTGTGTATACATAAATATGCACACACATGCATAAAACTCCACATGACTATAAGGAGTCAATTCTCCCAGACTCAAACATGCCCTACCCCAAATACTCACAAACTGAAGACAGACAAAATCACTTATTTCTTTCCTAATGTTTTCTCCTAGTGCTCTTAATTCTCTACTGTATGGAGGGAAAGAAACAACTATTGTCATGACAACCATAATGTGACCTAGCTTGTCAGTCTTCACATTTTCAAAAATAGATATCATTATAAAAATTAATCCACTATAAAGCTGAAAGAAAATCAAATGAGATTTTGTATTTATCAAGGAATGTATTGCAGATTGCATGCATATGCTCAACTAAAGACATGTTTCAATGCCTCTAGTTCTACTGGAGATAACAGCATGTTAAAAAGATAGGAAAACCTCAAAGAAAGCAGCCAAATGGAAGTATTATTTACAACATTTCACTTTTAGAAGGTAACAATGTGAGGAACACAGGTCTAAAAAATATAAATTACCCGATCATTCATGAGAAGATCTTTCACAATGAAAGTAGCTACTAAAGACTTCAAAGGAGCAGCAAACTGATCAGGTGCAAGGAGAGCAATATGCCCAATGGTAACCAATGGTGTTATGAGATGTTCCAGGTTGCTTGGATCTAGGCTCTTATGCAGAGGCTGAAAATGAGAAAAGGAAAACATATTCAACTCTATAAATATGTAAATAAACTATTCACATATTTCATGCTCAAATCAAAAAAAAAACCTATAGAAGCTTCAATACATATACATGATGTAAGTAGTAGCTCAAGCTTATATTTACACCATAGGCCATTTATATCTAAAAGGCATCACATTTAATTATTTTCAGTTTTGCCCAAGTCATATTTTAGAAATAGGTAAAAAAAATTTCAGCATGGGAGAATCATATTATGTATTGTATATTTTATGATCACATAGATGAATATGTTAGAGACCGGCAGTGTTCACCAATATCCACTTCTGTTCTACTTCCTGCACGGCTACACAGGCAGCTTCTTCTGCAGTTAGATGAGAATATGTGAAAAAGCACTGGTTATTAACAGATTGGGGGTAAAAGTGAGGTATGCAATCGCCGCACTGAAGTATGAGAAATGTATCTTCTCCATATTCTCTCTTTACTCACTGACAGGCTTACTACCAAGGTTCCAGCGGGACTAAAAAGAGAAGCCATTTGTCAAAAAAAGTCTGTGTGTCTAAACTGTTGATTAGAATGCAATCCAAACACCCAACTGGACATTTTTTCAGGAGCAAGAAATAAACTTTATTATGTAGAGTCACATGCATTTTTGTGCATTTTTATACCATCAACTATTAAGTGCCACAACTAAGAGAATTGTTTCTATTATTCTGATAGAAAACTCAAACATTAATACATATTTTGCCATGACAAAAGAATGAGACTCCTCGTATACCCATGTAGGATAATACCTAAAATGTTTTGTTACAATTTTAAAATAGGGAAATCCCAAGAGTGACTATAGTAGACTATCACTAGCATAAGCAGAGAGGGAAAGGGACAAAAATCTATGTGTGTGATTTTGTGTGTGTTGTGTGTGTGTGTATTATGTGTATTATGAATAAATACTCTTGAGAAAAGTGTATTAGAAACTGGTAACACTGGTTGCCTCTGGGAATGAGAAGTGGGTAGCTGGGGATACGGGGCTGAGATGGAGGAGAAAACTTATTATTTTACTACTTACTATTTGGATTTGTTTTGTATATTTTGATTTGTAAACAAGTAAACAGATTATTAAAATTTTCAGTGACACTTTTAATAAAGAGTTGATGCTGTCCTCCCATGCTGAACACCAAGAATTCTAGGCTTGAAAAACAATATTAAACTGTTCTTCCCCTAAAATATTGGGTCAATATAAGGTTTCATTTGGCCAAAAGTATATTTAAATGAGTTTACTTCTCGCTATTCTTGATGACTTCCCTCAATACTTCCATTGTACACCAAAATGCCAGACTCTTTGTATTATAAATGAAAATCTGATCATGCGGGTTTTTCAATAATGAGTGTGACAATTTTACAAAATAAGGTAATAAAATCATTTCTAAGAAAGCAAAATTAATAGACCCTGGATTAACAGTAATCTCATAAAGGCCAGATACCTCTATGAAACCTTTTCTCAGAAGGTAGCCAACCTATACATTATAGCAGAAGGATTACAGGTTAGGTTATGGTAAAGATAAAATAAAATATCAGAGAAAAAAATAAATAAAATACCAGATATATAATATCAAAATGAAAATAAAAGTACATAACAAATTCAAGTTATTACTAATGTTATCTTGCTCCTTATCACCATTGAAAGGAATAGAAAGGAGACTAATCAAGAAAAACAAAAGCTTTCTAAATCAACATGAATTCATTAAAGTCATTCTCATATATAAAAACAGACTACAAAAAATGCCTCCACCCCAAAAGGCATAAAATTAAAAATAAATTATTTGCTATATACAGCAAAGACAATGTTTGATAAAGACAACTACTTTTCTTCCTTGTTCAGGTCTTTAGCATTATACATGAAGATTTGAAAAGGTTACCATAAATGTTTCAAAACAGGGATAACAAGTCAAAGTTTTTATGGTGAAGTAGCTTCAGCATACTTTCCAAACTGCTTTGATTTCATTCAAGGTTCCTGCACTATGTAAAAATGCTAAATATATAGTAAGAATACTAAAGATAGCCCCAGATTATAGATTAAAATGCAATGCTTAGAAAGGGAAATAGTAATTTCTATTTAATAAAATAGAAAAAATAATATGAAATATGTATTTAAAAAACAATTTAATCTGTATAAAATTAGGTCAGTGATTATCTAAGTATAAATCTATTTGTACTTTATATTACCAATTAGAATTGACAAAACTCCACAAACTTCAGCAGTATCTCATAAACAGAACTCTAATTTTTAAACCTATAAACTGACAGAATAATCATTACTGATTATCACTAAGTATGATTTTATATATAGTTACTTATTAATGAAAAAGCTTCCTAATATTAAATGTATAATACCAAAAATTACGATATAATTGTTTGATTTCTGAATTTAAGTTAGTACTAAACATCTAAATAATCAGATATTTTCATATTTTAACCACTCATCAATATTGATTATACTGATTCAAATCCTGAAAACATACTATAAAATGATGCATCTCCAAATGTGAACATTCTATAAAATCATTAATATGTGTTTTTTAACTATAATATATGAAACAAAAAAAATTTTTTTTTCTCTTTACCTCAAATATCTGTGCAAACTGGGTCTCTTTACTAGAAAATATCGCATGGATACAATGAATGGCATATTTGGCTTGACGGGGGGGTCCTTTTTTAGATTTGTGATGTAAAACAGGAAGCAAAGCTCTAAAGAAAACAAAAAATGTAATTAAAGAAAAACAGTAAACCAGAAAAATCAGCAAGACTCCACTAGATACTTTACCATTTGTATTTTTTAAGTAATGTTTTGTAAGAACAAAAAAAATCTACTTGAACTCATTTTTAACTGTCTCTAATTCTGCTTCATAAACATCTATATTAAAAATACAGTCCAAATACAAGAGTTTTTTTCTTTTTACTTAACAATTCTAAATACAAACATGGATGGCGACCCATTTCTTCTTAATATCATTCCCATTAGCTTCTTCTCTTTTATTCTCACAGCTATCACTCCCGCTAAATTGTTGCCACCTTATACAACATATAAGACCACTATAATGGGACCTAAACTTTTTCAAGTCCCTTTCTTCTTCTGATTCATTTTTCATTTTATACCAGGCCAACCTACATAACGGGAAATCGGATTATAAAACCTATACAAACTAAGTTATTTACTATGTGCTGGGCACTATTAGAAGTCCCAAAATGCTTGCCTTCATGCTACCAGCATATTTTGGACAAGACAAACAATACATAAATTAGCAAAATATGTGTTACGTCAAGTTGGGATAACTTCTGTGGAGGAAAAAAAGGAAAAGAAAGAAGACAGGATAGGGAGTGGGGAGAGGTGTGTGAGTATTATAATTTGAAAGAGGGTGGTTACAGAAGACCCTGCAGATAAAGTAACATTTGAGCAGAGTTCTGGAGTAAGTCACGTAGCTGGAAGAAGGTTCAGGTATCATATCATTACACAACACAAAAACTTAGAAAGAATAATGAATAAAGCAAGATCTCTTAGCTCAACTATTCAAACATCTCACAGTGAAAGCAACTTCTGAATCTACCTCCTTGCTCAATACCAACCCAGGGCCCAAATACTAAGAATTCATAGATACATTAATTCATCAACAGTAACAGAGTATCACAAAAGACACCAACAGTAAAATATAATAAAAAGACAAGTGATAAATTGAGGGGAAATTCTACATTTTGTTTCACAAAGGGTTAATATCCTTAATCTAAGGATCGTCTACAAATATAGAATGAAATGACAAGCAATATCATGGACAAATGGGCTGGACATAAAATAAAGTTTTTCAAAAGTAGATATACAGGGGCACCTGGGTGGCTCAGTAGTTAAGCATCTGACTTCAGGTCAGATCATGATCTGAGAGAGTTCGAACCACGCATCGGGCTCTGTGCTGACAGCTCAGAGCCTAGAGCCTGCTTTGGATTCTGTGTCTCCCTCTCTCGGTCCCTCCCCAACTCACGTGTGTGTTCTCTCTCTCTCTGTCTCTGTCTCTCTCTCTCTCTCTCTCCCTCCCTCCCTCCCAAAAATAAATATTAAAATGAGTAGATATTTATGTGTGATAGAGATGTGTGAAAAGACGTTTACTTTCACTCATTTACAAACAATTAAAAACATACAAATTAAAAGTTCACATGATGAGGGCATATCTGAAATGGGATTCTCTCCTACTTTAAACAAGCAGAAAACAGATAAACATGTTAAAGGTTTTGGACATAGGACAACAGGCAGCATATGACTGTAATCCCTAAAAGATGGAAAATAAACTACAAGAGGCCTACATCTATCCTCACTTGCTGCCTGCAAGGCTCCAGACTGCCATGTAAGGAGAAGTAACCCAGTAAGAATCTGGTGGTAGCATGGAGTTGAGGGAGACCGAGATGGGAGTTGAAGCAGCTATAATTTCTAGGGCAGAGTTCCACAGAGGAGTGAGCTACAAAGACAGCAAGAGAGCTTGAATTCTGGAGATCCACAGAGGGGTGTCGCAAGTCATTGACTGAATAATAATCAGTGCCATGCATGAGGAAGAAAAAAACTACCTGAGACCAGGAAAAGAACACTGGAAAGCAATAAGCCAAGAAATTCCCTAACGCACCTGGGGCTGCTAGTGATTCAGGTCTCCACCAGCCACAGTGGTGGAGGAAATACATAACGAGGAAAACAAATTCATCAATAGAAATAGTCCCAGAAATGGCACAGGTGACAGAATTAGCAAAGACATAAACAGCTGTTATCAATATGCTCGATATGCCCAAGAAAACATGAACATGAGGACAGAAATGAAATAAAGAAGACCCAAATGCAACTACTATGAAAAATACAAAACCTGTAATGAAAAATATACCAATAGGATCAAAAGTAGATTATATGTTACAGAAGAAAACATCAGTGAACTTGAAGACATAGCAATAGCAACTATGCAAAATAAAACCAGAGGGAAACAAGGACAGGAAAAAAAAAAAAAAAAAAAAAAGAACAGAGCATCAGTGACCTGTAAGACAATATCAAGTAGTCAAAAATACATGCAACTGGAGTCCTAGAAAACAAAGAGGTGAGGAGGGGTGAACAGAAAAAAATATCTGAAGAGATAGTTGCCACAATTTTTCCAAATCTGATGGGCAAAAGACCCATAGTCCCCCAAATCTCAATAAGCTGCAAGGAGAAGAAGCATAAAGTAAATCATTCCAAGACATGCCATTATCAATTTGGTAAAAACAGTGATAAGGAAAAGAAATCCTAAAAACAGTCTGAAAAAAAATACACATTACATATGCAAAAACAATATATACAGAGGAATACTTTTCATCAAAAACTATGCAATCCAGAAAATAATGCAGTGACATCTTTTAGGTACTAAATGAAAATAAACTGCCAATCTAGAATTCTACTGAGAAAAAATACCTTTCAAGAATGAAGGCAAAATAAAGATTTTTTCAGAGAAAGAAAAGCTGAGATAATGAATTACAAGCAGAACTATACGATAAGAAATAAAGTTATTCTAGAAGAAAAATGATAGCAGATGAAAATACAGATATCTAAAAAATGAAGAGTGACAGAAATGGTAAATGTGTGTGTACCAATAAATCTATCACTGTTAATCCAAGACTTATCAAACTGTTTAGAGCAAAAATATCAACACATTGTAGAATTTATAACATATTCAGAAACAAAATATGCCAACAAAAGCTTAGAGGGGGAAGGCATGGAGATATACTGTTGCAAAGCTTTTATAATATACATTAAGTGATATAATTTTATTTGAATGTAGATTATCTCCAGTAGTGAAGATAACAAAACAAAACAAATGAGCAAAGGAAGAAAAGAGAGAGACAAACCAAGAAACAAGAAACAGACTCCTAACTATAGAGAACAAACTGATGGGTTAAATAAGGTGACAGGGATTAAGGAGTGCACTTGTGGTGATGAGCACTGTTGCATGGAGGTGCTGAAGCAGTATACTGCAGACCTGAAACTAACATTACACTGTATGTTACCTGGAATTTAAATACTTTAAAAAACAATTAAAAATAAAATAAATACTCAGTTAATCCCAAGGAGGGCAGAAATAGAGGGAAGGGAGAACAGAGAAAAGACAAAACAAAAATAAAGATGGCAGCTTAAATCTAACTATATCAATAATTACATTAACCATAATGGTCTAAATATTCCAACCAAAAGACAGTTTGTCAAACTGGATTAAAACAACCAAAACCAAAACAAACCAACAAAAATATAACTAAACAAAGACTAACCTGTAGGATATTTAAAAGAAACTCATTTTAAATATCAAGTCCCACAAAGATTTAAAGTTAAAAAAAAAAGGCAAACAACATGACTTGCAAACACTGATATAAAAAAAAGTAGAAAGTAGAAGTGGTTATGCTACTCTCAGACAATAACTGCAGAACAAGGACGATGACCAGGAAAAAGAGACACAATCATAACAACACAGACTTGACAAGGCTGTGGGGAATCAGGTACATTTGTATACTGCTGGTGAGAATGCAAAACGTTATAGCTACCATGGAGGGAAATGTAGCAAAATCTAGCAAAATTATATATGCATTTACTCTGATAAAAAGCACAAAATAACTACTTAAATATGGAATAACTATCAGTATGTATCAAAAGACAAAAGCAAGGTGGAGGAAAGTGTGTACAGCGTACTTTATCATTTATCTGTCAAAGGGGGCATATGAGTACACATACATATACACACTGAAACACACCCAGATAGACATGCATAGAGGACTTTTTTTTTTCCCAAGTTTATCTAAAGGTAAAAAGGAATAGGGAGACAGATGAGAAACTGAAGCTAGACATCTTGGAATATATTTTGCTTTCAGAACTCTCTTCAAAACCAGTGAATATTTCAATTAACTTAAAAATTAAATTTTAGGAGCTCCTTGCTGGCTCAGTCAGTAGAGCATACAACTCAGGGTTTTGAGTTCGAGCCCTACGTTGGACACGAAGCCTACTTAAAATTAAAAGATATTTTTTAAATTTTATTTTAAAAGAGCAAACTTAAAAAAAAATAAAATAAAACAAACAGGAGCACCTGGGTGGCTCAGTCAGTTAAGCGTCCAACTTTTGCTCAGGTCACGATCTTACCTTCAGTTTGAGTCCTGCATCAGGCTCTGTGCTGAAAGCTCCGAGCCTGGGCCTGCTTCCGAATCTATGTCTCCCTCTCTCTCTGCCTTGTCCCACCCCTCACTCTTTCTCTCTCTCAAAAATAAACAAAAAAAAGTAATAAAATAAAGCAAATGAACAAAAGTATGTATCCATTTGGTGGCGTAACTACACAAAAAATCATTTTAAGTAACTGTGAAATAGAGAAATTTGACTGTAAATCCCTAATGTGATACATACCTTAAAGATAACAAGTCAACAAACTTAACTCTTTTTAGGAGTAACATTGGTAGTGCTACTGCCATTTCTGAGACTGTTAGGTATTTAATACGGCATAATTCAAATGAGTTAATATGTAATACCATGATTTTATCATCCTGTGTTATCTAAGTTGGGGAAAAAGAGATACAAATGTAAAATTGAAGAGATTCTGTAAAAACACTGTAGCCCTGAGTTAGAACTGGAATAATCAATATAAACACACAATGCATTTTATCTTCCAGAAAAACTTTTTTTTTTTTTTTTTTTTTGCTATGTCCGCTGAATTGTCTTAAAAAATGACCCACACACTAGGCATTAGTACCCACAAGACTCACATTATGATCATCTTAATAACATTCCCATTAAAAAGAACCAGGACTCTTTAGAGAAATGACTGATTTCAGGTGGTGTAAATTCATGGGTTTATAATGGTTATTTTAAAAAGACAACAACAGTTAATTCGTCACATTTGAAGGAGGCTAGTAAAATCACTATTTTGAACACCGTTCAATAACTTAAAAAAAACGAAGCATTTAACCTGCCTTTCCTGAACAGATCTAACACTGGGGAACCAGAGAATAGATGAGAAGTTCCTCTTTATGAAAGTATTCAGCTAGTAACTGAAGAAGGAATGACAGAACATCACCTCTGATCACTAAGCAACAACCGACAGAGGGGCACACCACCATCTATAAGGTGGTCCTCTGACAACAAAAAAGTTGACTGGAATCCAATCAGGCCTCTGGATTTAACTATAACCTTACAAACAGTATAAGAAACCCATTAAAATATGCCAAAGGCATACAATTAGCAAAAATCGGTCTATGTGAAACTCTGCAAGAGAAACCTGGTTTATCAAACACAAAGAAAGAAATGAGACACTTTAATAAATGCATCTACAAATAGCATTATGGATCCTGATTTTAAAAAAAATTTATTATTTTTGAGAAAATTAACTGGATATTAACATTAAGCAACTAATGTTACCTATGTTTGTGAGAAAGGTATTAGGTTTATTTTTAAGAGCTCTTATCTCTTAGAGATACTTAGATGTATAGATAAAATGATATATTTAGTCTGGGGTTTGCTTTCAGATATAAGGGGAACAGGGAAAGTAGAATTATAAATTACAGTAAAGTGGCTATAAGTTATTCATATATAAGCCAGTTGTTGGATACATAGGAGTTTATTGTAATAGTCTATCTACTTCTATATATGTTTGAAAATTTCAGGAGTAAAATGTTTCAGAGTCTCACCAAACTATCCTTTTAGTCTATGGTTTGAAGTTCTTTATGAAATGAAAAATTATTACTTTCTGGTAACTTCAGTAACTAAACTCCCCAGATAAGACCCATCATATCATAGATCAGACTTTCCAATACAAACATCCATAAATACCTTTTCTTAGTAATCAGGAGAAAATTACATGTCACATAGAAATAAAAAAGCAATTTGGGTTGGAATTTTTGAAGACAGAATGAAAAATTTTAAGTTCATCCAATGTTTTGCATATTCATTTAAACAGAAAACAGAAAAAAATAAACAGAACAGAAATAAAACAAAGAAAAAAAAACTTTCAAGAATTCTGAACTACTAGGCAGAGTCTTAGAAGTCAGTGAAATGTAAATGAAACAACTATCTTCTGATTGCTTTTTCTAAGTTCCTGTTAAAAGAAATGCTTCACTCCCTTGTTAAATTGATTTTCTTCTTTCCAATTCAAGGGATTTTTTCTCCCGATAATAATCACACACATGCAGAAAATGCAAAAACTGAAAAATACATTAATACCACTAAAAAAAAAAAAAACCCTCAAAATTCTACTACTCTGAAATAATTACTGCTAACATTTGGTTAACAATTCTAAAATTTCTCTATACATACATACATATATTTAAGTAAACCAGGGTACAAACTACATAGTATTTGGAAACATTTTTTCACCAATAATGCTGTAGAGAACTTCCTATATCAAGTACTGCTAAACACTAATTTTAATGCTCATATATATCTCTAGCAGATAGATATTATACCACAACTAGTCTAACCTATCCCCTACTGATGAACATTTAGATGTTTTGGTTTTTCTTTTTTAGTCTTAACAAAAGCACCAGCATCCTTATTCCAGTTATTTATGCCCTGTTTCTGAGCTTTAAGATTTAAGCCTACCCTATAATCTGCCCTGAGACCCTGGTGCTATAAATCAGAAATTGTATTTCCTAGATTCCTCCAAGAGTTGCCTTCCTGTTGGATTCTTCCAATAAGAGACACTATAGCTTCTTCAGGCATCTTGTGCAGTGGCTCCACCCTACCCCCCCCCCCCCCAACAACAACTAGGACACTCCTACTGTGACAGCTGGTTGGCTGTGCCAATACTGACAGGGCTCTTCCATCCAATGGGCAGTCCTCAACACCACTTGTCAGCCGGCCAGCCCTAGGGGTCATAGCTGCTTCCAGCAGTTCATAGTCCTTGGGTTACCAAAACAACCTGCTCTTTCATCCTTCAAACATCTGTATTAATTAATGTACGTTTAAAATACCTTGTGTGGTTTCTGTTCCTCTGACTCAACCCTGACCCATATTATCATTAGGTAGGTATCTTTTCTAATTATCTCTGAAATAAGTTCCTGAAAATAACACTGCAGAGTTGGAAGACTACACGCACACATTTTAAGTTGGTATGTATTACCCATGACCAACCCAGAAAAGCTTAATCATTTATAATTCAATCAAGAGACATCACTGGAATGCTAGCTAATCCTGGTGTTTTTATTTGTATTTGCCTCAATTACTATTAGTAGGCATAAATGTCTTTTCTTGATTTGAGGGGCTAGAAGGCCTTCCTGTTTGTGAATTTCCTGTTCATTCCCTTTGCCAGTATTCTACTGTGAAACCTGTTTGTTATATTTTTAAGAGTCTTTATACGTTACAGATATTAACCTTTTCAAAGTTATACATACTGAAAATAGTTTCCAAGCATACCATTTGTATTTCTACGTTACTTCATGATTTCTGCTTTTGTCTAAATGGTATTCTTCCTCACTAAGATATAAGGACAGAGTCTGTTCATCAACAAAACTTTATACACACTTCAGTACCTTATACACAGTAGAGTCTCTATAAATATTTTTCAACAAACGGATATTTAATAATATAATCCATCAGTATCTCATCTTATGATCTGGCATCAGTATCCCTTCACCCACCAAAAAAAAAAAAAAACAAACAAACAGGAATTACAAAACTGTTCTGGTTACCAGTACTTTTATTGATTCATTTTATACATTTAAAATCTTAGATAAATCTTTAACTCATTTCAAATATATGTAAAATCAAGATAAGCAGTTTACATTGATTTTTCTTTTCAAAACAGCTTGCCAATAATTTACTGGGCAATCTAACTTTTCCTAATTTTTTTGTTAAATATTATACTTCTCCACTCAGTATTATAAGGTTGCAAATTTCTTGTGTTACCCCTAGGTCTTCTGATTTTTATTCCTATAATATTCTCAAAATGGTTGTTAGTGTTATATGGGATTTTGGCTTATATTGGCTATCTTGGTTTTGGTAGTTTTTCAGTTGATTCACAGATTTTCCATGAAATACAATAACTCTATCTCCTCCAACACTTGTACTTCTTAAATTTATTTTTTAATGTAATTATATTGGCTAATGCTTCTGAAACAATGTTAAATCATGGCAGAGAGAGTGTATTTTCTTCATTTTGTTCCTAATTTTACTGTGAATGCTTCCGGTGTTTACTATATGATGACACCTATTTTTGGTCTGAGACACATTTATTATGTTATGAAGGCATTTAATCCTAGTTTATTAGGTTTAATTAGAAATAGACTCCTTTAGCATTCTAATCCTTGTCACATCAATGTGACCTACTGTGTGCCTTTTCCCTCATACTCAATTATATAATCAATTGTAACATGAATATTCGGCCTATCAACACCAACCCTCTTTGTATTCCTGAAAGTAATCATATCTGACCATAATATATTTTTGTTTTACTGTAGTCAACTCTCTTTTCTAAAATTTTAAACTTTTTGCAGCAATATTAGTAAGCTCTGTTTGAAGTTTTCTTTTGAGGGAATATCTGTTAACTAGTTTTAGCACTCCTGCTGGTTATCTTGGCTTTACAAGTAATCTGAATGTTTGGGGTTTTTTTTGTCATGCTCTAAACAATTAAAAAAAATTAGAATCCTTGGTTTCTTACAGATGTGAAATAATACTTTCTTTAACATGCAACTTTTACTGGCACATTTTATTAGAGGATACTTTTCACCATTTTTTTTATTATCATAGCCTAATTAGGTTTTTTCTTCTTCTTCTTGAGCCAATTTTATTTATTTACATTTTCCTTAAAAAAAAAATCAGGTTTTCCAATATTTAAAACATAGATATAGGCACATCTAAAATTTAAACACTGAGGGGCGCCTGGGTGGCTCAGTCAGTTGGGTGTCCGACTTCGGCTCAGGTCATGATCTCGCAGTTTGTGAGTTCGAGCCCTACATCGGGCTCTGTGCTGCCAGCTCAGAGCCTGGAGCCTGCTTCACATTCTGTGTTCCCCTCTCTCTCTGCCTCTCCCTTGCTCACTCTCTGTCTCTCAATAATAAATAAACGTTAAAAAAAATTTTTAATTTAAACACTAAAAGTAAAATGATGAGAAAAAAACATACCAGATACGCCAACAAAAACAAAAGGTAGAATTAGGAGCTTAAGCAAAACTGAATGCAAAGGGGAAGAGTATATACCTTGGTAGGCAGAGTTCACAATATAAAAGGGGTTATTAATACATTTCCTGAGTCTTTATATCCTAAAGAACATCCTTCATTTGTCCTTAAGCACAACTTGGCTACTTAGGAAATTCTTAGGTTATATTCTTTTTGTCCATGAAATCTCTCTAGTTGTTGAATCATTAACTTCAGAAATCTTAGGTGGTTGAAAGAAATAAGCGAGCCTCTTTATTTTTCCATTGTACATAACATACTTCCTTTTCTTTGCCCTTGATGTTTGTGAAATCACTTCTGTAATCCCTGAAAATTCAGTAAATTCCACCAGGATATTTTCCTAAAACAGGAGTCCTCTTGATATCCAGATTTAAGTAGCCAATTATTCTGAAAAAGTTTACTATTATTTTTTATTATTATTATTTTCCATTTTCCATCACTCTGTTGTCTTCACCACAAAAACCACTTAGGGCTTTTCACTTTCTGCTATTAAAGAAATTTAACTGCCTTCATTTCTATGCCTACATTTCCCCATTCTATGCAATCTCCTCAAGTTCCATTGCTAGCTTACCGATTACATTTTCAAAATTGCTTACTCTGCTCCTTGCTGCTTATACTAAATTATACTTTATAATGCAAGTATGTTCCTGTCTTCTTTACCATTGGTTCTGCCACTTCCCTTTTTATATATTTGTTTTGTTCTCTCTTTTTCCAGGTATCATTTGCTGCTTAACTTTTTGGCAGTTTAGAATCACTTAAAATTTTCTTTTTTCCTAGAAAAATTCAATTCTTCCCAACAGTGATTATCAGCTTTATTTGAGTACTAAAATATGTGCATCGGTTTCATGTTTGTTAATTTATTTGTACTCTGTTAACTCACCTTTGAGCAACAGAAATTCTCTGGCTCTGCCATTTGAACAAAAAGGCAGGCAGCATCTCCCTGAAGACTGAACATCAGATGCCACTCTTAAAAAATTAACATCAAAGCTCCCACCTCCTTCATCAGCTGGCTAAGTAAGGAGCATGGAGAAGGGAGTAGGGACTAAAGGCAGCAAGTCTCTCATCTCCGTGGAATTTCTCTCCAAGTCTACTGAAACCTGCCAGTGACAAGAACTAGCTCCACCTGGATATGGCTATATTCCATGCTATAAGGGGACTCTTAGTTTGGGGACAACTGCCTACTCTGGAGGTAAGTCAGACTCCTGACAGACAGGAATCAGAACAGAAACCATAGCAACCATCATTTTTGTTTAGTGGCTGAACACACAATCTTTTATGTGTCTCTAAAGTTGGTAATAAGACGTCTGCTTCAAAATTCTCCTCTAAGCTTTACTTCACCTCTAAGCTTTGCTCCTCCTGCTAAGGAAAATAGGTCAGTCCAAAGAAAAACGGTGTGACCACGAAGTCTCTCCTTTAGTTCTATGACAGCCAAAATTAGGCTCTCCTTATTTCTCTCAAAGCCTGCCCATACCTCAATCTCCTCCTTCTAAATTAACCAATGACAGAACACTTACTATCCATTCCCTTATATGCCTGATTCAGGAATATGGGTATCAACCATCAATGTTCTCACATTCAATTCGGTCTAAATAATCTAGGAGCAATTCTGTCCAATTCTACTTGCGATTCATTTCTCTTGTGGTTCCTCTAAATTATTTTGGTGAATTCAAGGGAAGATCCTTGAATCAACACTCAGCTCTATCATTTTTCCTCAAAATCAACTCACCCAATTAATAATTTAAAACATAAAATCTGCATACATATTTTATCTCCTGGAAGACATATTATACTATGAGCTACTTCATCAAGAACAGTGTGTGCACACAGCAGGTACTCAATATCAGTTAATTCTCCTCATGAGAAACATTTGAAATATACTTAGCATATAAATCAAATAATCTTCAAGTTCCATATTAAAGCAGCATATGTTTTAAAATGACCTTTGCATGTTCTAAAATGTCCACCTTTCAACCTTGCTCTTATAGTTCTCCCACAAATCCATCAATGTTTAAGATATTAAAGATACTAGGAAAGATAGTCAAGAATGAAAATAAAAACCACTAGTGAATAAATCAAACTAAAACTTGTCCAAAACCCTAATTAAGAGAGGAACTGTGCCATTATGGATATGGTACCATAGGCATTCAGAGGCCTAAATTCAAATCTTCCCTCTGTACATTCTAGCTATATGATCTAAAACCATTTACCTCAAGTGAATAACAGATTTCTCATTTGGAAGATTAGGATAATTCCTACACTTTACTGAACTGTTACAAGGTTTAAATGAGATAATACAATAAGTGGGCATGCAGTAAGTGACACAGCATTATATGTATTGTGTGTGTGCATGTGTTTTTCCCCAAACTCTGATCTCTGATCTGTATTGGAGAATCGGAGCACCATTCCAAAGGAATATTTATGCTCTCCATCCCCTTAAAAATTAAGAAGTCAATTCTAAACAATAAAGTTTCTTACTCTTACTGCCAAAGAGGATGGGATTATAAAATTCTGGTTATGTTTCAATTACCATGTGAACTAGAATTAAGTTCACATGAACAAAGAATAACAAAAAGTGTACCTGGGATTTTAAGAGCTACCTTTGTCCATTTTCTCTCTGAGGAAATAGGCCACAGGTAATTCTTCAACATGAAGAAGCATGCTACCCCAACCACAACTAATTAGACTAGCAGCTAAGCCAGAAGTAATGAGGCAGATGTAAAGCGAACCACCAATGACTATGGCAAGATCAGGACCAACTATCAGATACACCCTCCAGGAAGCGGGAGGAGAGATGCATACAGAGAAGTACGGGTCCATACAGAATGAAGACTCGTCGTTTTGAGAGATCACAGAATCTTGAATAATCAACCAGCATTAGAGATCCCAAGGATAACAGCACAATTTCCAATTCTTAGAAATACTGAAAACACACACAAAAGTACACTGCTATTAGGATGATTATTCCATGCTTCCCTACGTCAAATAAAGCAGTGCTTCTGAAAATTTTCAATTCAATACCTTTAATCACAGAGGACAGTGAAGAGTCCTATGCACAGTCCTGCTGAAATTTCTTTGAAATTTCCCACTAGACCTTAAATTCATGTGAATTGTTTATTCTATGCCATGTCAAGAGAATGTTTTACTAGAAAATTGTTTTCATTAAAATATTTACGCAAAATAGATGCTTGAGAAAGAAATGCCATGTTTGCCCCACATTTTCATGAAATCATCCAAAATACCAACCAGTGCTATCCCCTCAGGAAATGAGAATCTAAACCGAACAATACCAACTTAATATAACTTAGACATGATTTCCTCAAAACTTACAAGATTCCAACTACTACATAAATTGAGAAACAGTAAATTATTTTTCTATTTTCCAGAGTATTTATCAAACTCAACTTACGATCTGATGTGTGGGAAATCCTCTTCAATTTTGCTTCCTGTGTTTTTAAAAATTTGGAGTGCAGCCTCTGCTACTTTTTCATCATCCATTTTCAGGCAAGCCAGGAGAGACTCAAATGTTTCAGCAGAATGAAATGAGATGGGATGTGTAAATGAGAGTACCTAAAAAAATGAGTCACAAAAATGGTCTGTAAACTCTTTTCATCTTTAAAATACAATTGGAAATACTCAAATCAAATTAAATACAAAAATATTTATGCTAACAAGTATATGAGAACACAGTAAACTTTAAAAGTTATTCAAATATGTAAAATATATGTTCTTGTGTAGGAAGATCACAGGATTTACAGAAGTCCTTTCTTTCAAAATTAAATTACATGTTAATATAATTCTACTCAAAATAATTTAGATTTTGGTTAATGTTTGACTTATTTATTTATTGAGAGACAGAGACAGAGAGAGAGAGAACAAGCAGAGGAGAAGCAGACAGAGAGAAGGAGAGAGAGGAAGAGAAAGGATCCCAAGCAGGCCCTGTGCTGTCAGCACAGAGCCCAACATGGGTCCTCATGATCTCATGAGATCATGACCTGAGCCAAGATCAAGAGTCGGATGCTTAACCAACTGAGCCACCCAGGTGCCCCTGATTTTTTTTTGGAGGAGAATTAGAGAAGAGGGACAAGAAGAGAGAATTTACCAAAATAGCTCATTTTTCTGAACAGAGGGGATTAAAAGAGACTAGCTAGTAACATTTTTGAAAAAAGGTTATTTAGGGAAGGGGGTAAAACAGATAGTAAAAGGTATCATAACATTACAATTATCAAATCAACATGGTACTAATAGAAGAAACAAAACAGAAAACATAAAGCAATAAATAGTCCTAGCATATATAAGAACTTAGATTCTACAGAGGCAACAGAGAACGAAAATGAATGGGATTTTTAATAAACAGTCCTGATAAAACTGCATAGCTATTGGGAGAAAATCCAATTAGATCTTTCCCTCCAATACACACTTTCAAAATAAATTTCAGATGTTTATATTTCAGATTAAAGAACAGAATAAAAATTTTCTGAACAAGACAGGACTTTCAAGCTTAAAATAAACAAGTAGAATCAAATGTGGAAAGTAAAATCAAGCAAGTCATAGAAAAATATATTAAGCATAATGCCGTGTTTGTAAGATACAGAAACAAGCAAAATAAGTGATGTTAGAGATACATAAATAGAGATGATAAAACTATAAAGACAGTATGAGAATGAATAATGACCTCAAATTCAGAACAATTATATCTGGGGGATGTGAATCAGGGAAAAAACTACTCAGGGAAATTCAACAGTATTTTTTATTTTTTAATGTTTATTTATTTTGAGAGTGTTTGTGTGTGCATGAGTGAGCGGGGAAGGGGTAGAGAGACAGGGAGAGACAATCCCAAGTAGGCTCTGTGCTGTCAGCGCAGAGCCCGCGGTGCAGAACCTGATGCGGGGCTTGATCCCACGAACCTGTGAGATCATGACCTGAGCTGAAATCAAGAGCTGGACACTTAACCAACTGAGCCACCCAGGTGCCCCTCAACAGAATTGTTAATACTCTATTTGAGTTAGCATCCTATTTACTTTTCACTGTATTCAGTTTATTACCAGACCTTATAACTTACATATAATAAATTTTATTTTTTTATTTATAAAAAAGCAAAGGAAATAAAAAACTACATCAGTTTAAAAAGAACAAAAAATTGGGGCGCCTGGGTGGCTCAGTCGGTTGAGCGGCCGACTTCGGCTCGGGTCACGATCTCACAGTCCGTGAGTTCGAGCCCCGCATCGGGCTCTGTGCTGACCGCTCAGAGCCTGGAGCCTGTTTCAGATTCTGTGTCTCCCTCTCTCTCTGACCCTCCCCCGTTCATGCTCTGTCTCTCTCTGTCTCAAAAATAAATAAACGTTAAAAAAAAATAAAAAAATTAAAAAATTAAAAAAAAAAAAGAACAAAAAATTGAGATGTCAGTAGAAAATGAACACAGGATAAAAAATAATGAATTCAGCATAAGGAAAACACTAATGATTAACATATGGAAGTTATACCTCACTGCAATAATTACACAAATTAAAACATTATTTTTAGTTATCAAATTAGCAAATCTCTTTAAAATTTACAATATTCCATGTTTGTGAAGATAAGTTAGGCACCTTCCTTCACTGTTGACGGAATTATATAGGAGTATGATTTTTCTGTGAAGGAATTCGACTAAATATATACATCAAAAATTTTTGAAACTGATCATTCTCTTTACATTTCAGGATTTTTTTTTAAAAAGGCATTTGCAAGAGATCTTAGACATATTTATCTTTGCAGTGATTATAAGAATAAAATTAGAAAAATCTAAATATCCAGAGAAACAGTTGGGAATACTATGACACCGCAAAAGTGAACTAATCACCATTTCAAAAAAAATAATGTTTCTTAATATGAGCCAGACACTGTGCTAAGAAACTTACGTACATGGTTTAATTTAGTGTTCTGTGAGATAAGTGCTATCATTATCTCCATTACAGATAAGGAAGCGGAGGCAATGAACTTACCCAAAAGCATCCATCAAATAAATAACAGCCATAAATCAGATATGTTTTTTGGCACTCTTAAAAACACTATCTTAAAAACCACTGAAAAAATGCTTGTAATTTAATGAGGGAAAATAGTCAAGATATAAAACTATACACTCAGTCTAATCTCAACTATATAAAGTGGGCATTGTTTTCAAGATTAAAAGGGAAACAAAAGAAATGTTTATGTATGATAGGTTTATGAAAGTTTTCTTCTTTATAATTTTATACTTTCTAAGTTGTCAACAATTAACTGGTATTTTTGTAGTAAGTACAAGGCAGTAGCTTATTTTAACTAACAAAATAAAAAGTAAAATGAAGTTTTAGGAAGAATTTGGCTCCATCTTTGCTTCCTGATGACAACTTCTAAGTATAATTCACTATTTTAGTGTAATAATACTGGGCTATATTATACAATTTAAACCTTAAAATATTTAGCTTACATGTTAGAGGAAATGAGGAATTTCTACATGCCCTAAAATGATTGAGAAAATTTTACTTCAGGTTCTATAAACTTAAGAAGCAAGTCTGAAGCACACAAAACGTATACTATACATATTAGGCGGTCACCTGATTAGGCTCTTCATTTCACCATATGCACTTACCTTAAGCAGTTCAAGACCTGCCCTGATGGCCTGATCAGTTGGAACCCCTTCGTCTTCATCATCTGCTGTTCCATCTATTGATTTGTTCACTTGCTTAATAAGAGCACTAAAGTATGAGGGAAAAAGACGGTCATATTTGCAAGTGGCCTTTAGTAGCAACGTCTAAGAAAAATAATCCTGAATATTTTCTATATAGACCATATCCAAACACATAAAAACCTGATATAGTTGTTTCCCAAACATTACTGCAAAACCAAAAAACTGTAATAGGTATTTTGAGGCACTTGTTTTCAAAACAGTATTTTCCCCTGTCCATTCAAATGAAGTCCAAATGTTATCTGATTTGCTGTTTATTAATGCTATCTATATTTTTATTCTTGCATTTTCCATGGAAGATCTATGCCTAAACACATAAACAGATGTCTTCTAATTATCTAAAATTCATTACTTCTCCAGAAGTCCCACAATGTATATTGAAATAAAGGATAAATGGCAATATTAAGCACTTTCAAATATTACTTGCCAAAATATTGCCAAAAGCACTTGCCAAATATTACTATGTGTCAGTACTGTTGTTAAGAGCCAGAAACACACAGGCCTGTTCCTGAAAGGTGTAAAAATACCTAGATAATAGACCTATAATAAAACTTCATTAGAAATTAAAACATTAAAAAGGAAACAAAATGCTTTGAATTTTCTTCTAAAAACAAGTTTGCTTTTTTTTTTTTTTTATTTTTTTTAAACGTTTATTTATTTTTGAGAGACAGTGAGAGATAGAGCATGAGCATGGGAGGGGCAGAGAGAGGAAGAGACACAGAATTTGAAGCAGGCTCCAGGCTCTAGGCTGTCAGCACAGAGACCGACGCAGGGCTTAAACCCACAAACTGCGAGACCATGACCTGAGCCGAAGTTGGATGCTTAACCGACTGAGCCACCCAGGCGCCCCTAAAAACAAGTTTGTTATTTTAAAATAAACATTTATAATGCAATGTCAATTATCTAAAATAATCACTCACACTTTCAGGCATTCTTTTATAAAAACCAAATAACATACACTAAGGGTAGAGACATAGTATGTATCAAAATACAGGAAAATTTAACTATTCAATTGTTCCTTAAAATGCTTAGTAGCTCTATATTTCTACAAAAATATTATGTACTCAAATTTAAGTTCAAGCTACGAGTCAAATTTATCTGTCCTCCTTCAGGGTCTCCTTAAAATTTATCACCTCTTAGTGGCTGATCTATTGATTAACTGTGTCTCATAGCTCCAACTATCCCGAATAAAACTATCTCAGGGGCCCCAAGGGTTTTTACCTAGACATCCCACAGGAATGAAAAATACCACCTATCCAAAATCAAATTCATTATTTTCTTCCATGATTAAGGGCATGAAGCTCTCAGTCTAGTGAAGGAAGGCCAAAAATAAGTAAACAAATACAGAAAAAATATAATCGGGAACAACAAAGATTAGAAAGAAGGCAAAGACAAGAAGTGAAGTTCGTTACCCAGCATAGTCAGGAAAGGCATTTCTGAGCTAAGAACCAAAGAACAAGAGCCAGTCATATAAAAATCTGTGAGAAAAAGCATCAACCTCTTTGGAAAACCAAAGAGAATCAACTGAAAAACTATTAAAAAATACTGAGAGTTCAGTGACGTGACACTAACAAAACACAAAAAAATCAACAGTGCTTTTCTCTATCAGCCAAAGCCACCTATAAAATACAGACGGGGAGGGGCGCCTGGGTGGCGCAGTTGGTTAAGCGTCCAACTTCAGCCAGGTCACGATCTCGCGGTCCTTGAGTTCGAGCCCTGCGTCAGGCTCTGGGCTGATGGCTCGGAGCCTGGAGCCTGTTTCCGATTCTGTGTCTCCCTCTCTCTCTGCCCCTCCCCCCTTCATGCTCTGTCTCTCTGTCCCAAAAATAAATAAAAAACGTTGAAAAAAAAAAAATACAGACGGGGAAAATCTATTCACAACAAGTCAAAATACATAAAATAAAAAGTTATAAATGCACAGAATCTATGTGTAAACTCTAAAACTATATGAAGGGAGCATATAGGGATTTGAATAAACCAAAACAAGTCATTTTATAAAATGGGAACACAATATTATACAAATGGCATTTTTCACTAAATCTACAAATGTATCAGGGCAACACAACTTGGTAAAGAAGATTCAACAGATTCATTCTATGGCTCAACTGGAAAAATCAATTAAGGTTTGGGAACAGCCAATTAATTTTAGTGGGGGGAGGATGAAAGAACTTTCTCAACAAGATAAAAAGTATCATTAAAACCTCAGAAGACAAAGGAACCAAATTGAAAATTCATTAAGAATCCAAATCATACAAAAATTTATGCTATAATAAGGAAACATTGCAAATCAAAATTGGGAAGGGAAGAATCCTCCAATAAATGGAGTTGATATAGCTAGCATTTAAAGGATGGATATCTATTTCCACATTATACTAAAATGAATTCCAGACCAATTAAAGATTTAAACAGAAAAAACATAATCACCTAATATGATACCAAAGGCAGAAAAATCATAAAGGAAACAAATGACAGATTTAATTATATATAATTTATACAAATTTGAAAGGCAATAGAACTAAGTTAATGGCCTTATTTTATAAAGGATTCTTACAACCAATAAGCAAAAGACAACTTCTCCAAGTCTCTCATAGAAAAGTATTTCAAAAAGCAATTAACCAAGAAATATATGGGGGAAAAAATGTTCAACTTTATTAGTGACACATTGTTTTTAAAAAAGAAGATCATCATTCACCTGTAAAATGGCAAGGACTAAAAAGGTTAATAGTCACTCTAGCAGGAAGAGTTAGGTGAGTTGGACACTCACTGACTACTGGTGGGGACTAAGAGTGGAATCTGAGACATATATAGTGTGATGGTTAGCCAAGAAGGCTCTGGAGCCAAACTTCCTGGGTTACAATGTCATTTGCCACTTCCTAGCAGTGGGGAAATTATTCAACATCTGTGTAACTCACTGTTCCTTATCTATAAATTGGAAATGATAACATTTCTTGTCTCATATGGTTAAGAAGTAAACAAGCAAAAGAGATAAACATTTAGAATCATCCCAGGCACTTTATTAGGACTAACTGCTACTACGTGTTACTGTTATTTATGTTTTGATATATTTTCTGTATCACTATGACCTATTGACAATAAAGCCAAAGACCTATTTTGATTCTCAGTCAGAATGTTCATGGTACACATTATTTGTGAAAACTTTCTCGCACTTATCTTTCAAAACACTACAAAAACCTGGTGTTCTTACATTCCTGTAATTTTTCTACTATTAAACAAAATTCCAAGGTTCTGTCCATGATCTTTATATCTTTTTACTTCTTTCTATACAATCTCTTGCCCAGGGAAAGAATCCATTATCACAGTTTCATATTAAGCTCAATTTTCCTTGATTTTTTAAGAACTTTTTGGTCATGTCCAAGTAAGAAGCACATGAGATCCCTTAATTCTTTTCAAAGTTATTACTATGTGCTTCATTGGAACTTGAGTTCTTAGACTTCTGACTCCTCAACTTTATTCCCATCTCCAGTAAGATGACCCATTCTTTTAAAACCTTCCCCAAATATAATCTTTCCTTTCCATCCCACTACCAGCATCCAAAATTTATAACACTTTACAGTCTATCCCTTCTACTTCCTTCCTCCTACCCATCATTAATCATCCACTGTTCTCAACAGACTAAAGTAAAAGCTCTAAAGTTATACCTTAAATGCTTTCCACAATCTGATCCCAACTCCTTTTTTAGCATTATCTCATAATATTTCTATACCTTTCCACACTATAGTTTAAATGGATGGCAATCATTTCCTAAATATCCTTTTTTTTTTTTTTTTCCTATCTAGCTAGCTTGGTTTATATTAACCTCAGTACCTAGAATATTCTTTCTCCCACCTCCATAAAAACATAATCTTACACATTCTTCCTCTTAGGTCAAATACTACTCTCTTAGAGAAATCCTTGAGTCCTCTGAACACTGTCTGCATTAATTTTATGAAACTATAATATAATCTCTCAGCTAAAACTCTTTATTCCATTACCAAACAGAGGGTTAATGAAAAACAAAAAGTATGGTTTGCTAGTATCTAACTAGCATTGCCTTGAGTATAGAAAGCATGAGATTATTTACTTAAATAAGGAGTTTCAGTCTGATTCAGTACTAATATAGAGGGGTCTGATTTTTTTGTTTTAAAACCATAGAAACCCTTCTTCAAATGAAAACTGATGCAAGAGGAATCCAAAGTGACTACAGGGTATCCAAAGTGGTGTCTCCCTACTTTGCAGGGGATCACAGTCCAAAAGCTACACCTTCTACCCTCCCAAACAAACAAATCCCCCAAAAGGGTTCACTGAGTACAGGATGGTATTATTTAGTGTAGATTGTAATATATCTCATTTACTGATAACCAGTAAATCAGAATGTAATGAATGTATGTATGCGTGTATGTGTGTGTATACACACACACACACACACACACACACACACACACACACACACACATTCTATAAGTGCTTTCTTTTCTCAACCAGTGAAACATTTTAGGAAAATGTTTAAAAAAAACAAAACAAAACAAAACATTTTACCTAAGGGAATACAGTCATAAAAAGAAAAGTATTTTCCCAGATGTCACAGTTAGGTGATATATAAGCGGAAGTGAGTATTGTTTTAAAAATAACACTTTGCGTTCTCAAATATCTGTGAAAATGCATCATATACTGCTTTACAACATATTCACCTAATCTTCTTTTCCTGAGGGCATAATTACAAGTTGTCTGCATTACTCATCCTATTCAAGCTACCTAAAAAGAGTAATTCCTGGTATACTGGTAACAGAAACTAGGCTTAAAATGATATTTTCTCATCTAAATGGAAGTAATATTTAACATGAAAATAAATAACAAGATAAATATACACAAATATGTACAGATCAGTGTGTACACATACATTACACACACATATATATGAACAGACAGATGTACAGACATATATAGATTCATATATAGCCACTTTACATATACAAAAAATCTACACAGTTAAGTGCCTTGTGTATAGCAGGTACTCAAAAGCAACTGACTGAAGTATGAATGAATGAATAGTAACGAAAATTTAGTATTTTTATATACAAATACCTGATAGATTCAGTATCTATGTGCACAGGTGCTATCCTCTCCAAGAGAAACTTGATCATTTCCAGGAAAGGATTTGTAGGTTGTTTGGGGTTGCCCAGCTTCTTAGTTATTTCACGCTGTAAGGTAGATTTTTTTTTTAAATATTACAAAAATTTGTTTAAATAAATACGTCACATTAAAATGTTTAGGACCTAAAGTAATTAAAATCATGCAATACTGGTATTGGAATAAGAAAATCAACAGGAATTGCATGAATTGAGCAAACAAAACTAAGAATTTTGCATATGAGAGGGGTAACATTTCAACTAACAGGAAAAAGATGGATTATTCAATATACTGTTTTGAAATAACTGAACAGACATATAGAATAAAGAGACAGATCCCTATCTCATACTCTATACCAAAAACATTCCAAAGAGATAAAACAAGTACAAAAGAATAAAACCAAGGGTCAGTGGAGATAAATACTTCAGAGAGTAATATAATCAAAGAAGCTTGTTAAAACTGTAGATTCTTGGACCTCACTGAGGAGATTAGTCAATCTGGGGTGGAGACAAGAATCATCGTTTTCTCTTTATTAAAAACCTCTCGGAAGATGCACTGGCAACAGACTGAGAAATCCTTACATCAGTAAATATTTTCATTGACTTGCGATAGAATGGGGTTTTGAAAGCAGGACACAAAAGGCAAAAACCTTAAAGAGTCTGCTGATAGACTTAGCTAGATAAAAATAAAACTATGGTACATAAAGAACATCCAAATCAAAATGGAAGGGTAGACTATAAATGACAGATAATTATTTGCAGCTTAATTAACATATATGATTAACAAATCAATAGGACAAAGATAAATGTCATTCCATAGGCAAAGATTAAAAACATACAATACACAAAAAAACATAAATGGCTAATATGCCCAAGGAGAAAAAAAATGGTCAAATGACCAGGAACCAGGACTATAAATCCCACCAAAATAATTATGTTTTGAGTTTTGCTTCTTTCCAACAATGACAGAATCCAATACTGAATCTATCCTAAAGAAATATTCAAGGCTGTGTAAAATGATTTAGCTATAAAGATATTGAAGTGTTCTTTAAACAAAAACTGGGGAAAAAAATCTCAATGTGTAACATAAGTGGATTGTTCAATTCAATGGTATGCTATGTTGCTATTAATGCTGTAAAAAACTAATAAAAATAAGTAAAATGCACAAAGCTGTACAGATAATATCTTATTTTGGAAGATACATCCTACAGTATTAACAACAATTGTCTCTACACGGGGGTCACAGTTATCTGTATTGTCATTTCTGTGATATTTTCTAAATTTTACCCAACAAATATAAATTATTTTATAAAAAGGGTCAAAAAAAGATGTGAGGGTTTCTTGAAACATTAGCTCTTCTAATCGTCTTCCCTTACCACACAGCCTTCAGCCTGCTTGCAGGAGCATGTTGGACTAACAAGTACTTCCAGCTGTTTTCTTATTTTCTCATCATCTTCCAACACCTGTGTGAACTTCTTCATGAAATCCTGAGCCTTACCAGGATCTGGCAAATTTCCTTCAATCAATTAAAATCCAATTAAAATGCTATTTCAGAAATTTCTCAAAATAACAGAAGATCAACATTCTTCATTCTTATTACCTTAATAATCCTAATTTACAAATTCTGTTTAGTTTAATTAGAAATTGTGGATCAACTTCAGTAGTCAATTTTCCCTAAATTCTGCTTTCTAGAAATAGGAAACAAGAACACTATGAAGAAACTTCTTGGTAGGGAAAGACTGAACTGACTCTAAATACCCCTTATAATATTTAAGGGCATTAAATGTCCACCTGAAGATAACAATTTATTACTGTCTCGAGTTTGTTGTGTATACTGTTCTCTTGTAACTCACAGAAAGAGATCAGTAAGTTTCACCTTTAAGAAACTATTCTCCTATACTGAGTTACTGTTAAAACCATCCGGTTCATATACACATGGCTATCTGTCAATGACACACGCTGAGTAACAGTTTCAGGTATTGCTGCTGGATGTTATGATTGGATGAGAAAGGATGAGTCCTCATAGAATCAAAGATGATTTTTATACTACTCTCCTAATATATCCATGTATTAAAACACTTATGAAAGCTAGTAAAATGCTAATCCTAGTGTCTATTTTTTTTTAATTATTCACAAATGTTACAGAGGACCAGACTAGGATACTTCTAATAACAGAAATTATAATACAGAACCACGGACTGTAATAAAAGTTGTAGAAATTCAACTAAATCTTAAAACATGAATGCAGTCGTTAAGTTCATATACAACTTTAAAATTCCATTTCAAGTCTTGGCTAGATCAATGAGGATAATAAGAACAAACTGTCCCTATTAATACTTGACTATCTGACTTTTTCATGTTTCTATAATACAAAAAAAATCTACTGTAGTGTCTTCAAATAATTTTGGACAATATAACTTTACAGCCCCTCCATGATGTGTAAGTATCGTATTAAAGGCTACAATAAAATCTACCATTTAAGAAACAAAAAGAATGAGAATGAGGTAAGAGGGAAATGGGAAATGGGGGAGGGGGTGACAGAGCGAGAAAAGAGGGAGGAAACAAAAAACCTGTATTTCAACATTCTACAAACATACTTGACCATGGAACCCTTTTTTCTAACAGTACTATTAACACCTTCAAGATACCAGCATTCCTCAGAACAGAATTTGGGAAAACAGGGGTAAAATATAGAAAAAATATAGGAGATATCTCCTTTTAAGAGACAGCGCCACAGCCAAACTACTGAGGAAATAGTTATTAAAAAGCAATACCAGAAAATCACTTGCTTTAAGGTCATCCAAAGAGACTGAAACTAATTTATGTTTAACTGCCCAAAACTAAAAGATACTTTGGTCTTAAACCCGTACTCATGCCAAAAATCCTATCGCTTAGTCTAAAATTCAGTTAATTAGGTTACTGTTCTCTTCAGAACCTGAGCATTACTTCCATACACAGCTTGAAATATTTGTGAACATCTCAGAAATCCATCTAAGATAAATCTGTTCACTACTACCAAGTGGAAACTCAGCAGAAGCATTACCTGATTTTCCGTCTGTCCGTGTGCTGTGCTACACAGTGATCTCTGAGGTGGGTGGAAAAGCAACTGCCATACAAAAACACCTACACTGCCCTATCCTTGCACTGAACAAAGGAGATGTGCCACACAATCCTTTTGTATTTACTGTCAAGTGCAATTAAATAACATTTTATTTGAAATCACTGAAAGCAAAAAAGCAAATCAGTACTTTTTTTTCCCCCCAAAGAAGCTCTTCTGTGGTTATTAGGTATACCCTTTCCTCTAAAATTTGGCTCAGAATGAAATTAGCATCAGACAGATTCACATTAAAGCAAGCAACACCAAGGAAAAGATTCAGTTTTCACAGCAAGGTTATGCAATAATTTGAATGAATTCCCCAAAATATATTTATATAATAAACCCTTTCTCCAGCGTTTGTTCATTCCAACACACAAAAGAAAAAGAAAAATTCTGTGTAGCAAAATAAATGAGAATCAGAGAAAAAGAAAAGCTGAAGCTGAGTTGTCTGTTAAAAATCAAAAACACTGGACTCTTTTCCTGTATTATCAGAGCCTAAAGTGGAACTCCACGAAACAAGTTACCAAAAACAAATATTTCAATTAAACCTTCAATTTTACATATAATATCTGAAATAACTTACTTGTAATAACCATCACTTTTGAAAATATGGCCTTGACACTGGCATCTGTCTGTAAATCACACAAAAAACGCAAAATTAGTACTTCCTAATAATCTTCATCATACCCTTCAGAAAATTAGAGAATAACCTACTAATGTTCCAGGCCCACACCCGGACCACCACCACGGTGAGCTCCTTCTTGAACCAGGTTCAAACTCGACAAAGTGGATGAAAGTGGAAGTGAGTGCTCTGTTGTCACCATCTCTTCCCTCACCCTGTTTGGTCAGCCTCCAAACAAACAAACAAACAAACGACTGTTGTACCAACCTTTAGAAACAGGGAGAGATTTTGTTTTCTTTAGTAGTGAAAGAACAGGGCAACTTAGATTAGAAAAGGAATAAAATAACCTGGTTTTCAAGTTTTTAAGCTTATCTCAAACAAAAAATTGATAAGGATATAATGCCGGTTGACTTAAGGCCTTCCCACAATTTTTAAGCCAGAGGATTATAAGGCATAGTCATGGAGCTTATGGGGAAGAACTAGATATAGACCATTACAAAAACGCCACTGACATGTACAAAAGATTCTTCCAAGAGTGCTGTTTATTTGCTGTATGAACATTATTTCAGTAAATCAACGTGTCACCATATTGTGCTTCATGTAATACAGTCTGTAAAGTCGTATGTGTAAAAAATGTTTCTAAAGGTGCTAGTTATTCAATGCATCAAGTTAGTGTTGTTTTTTTTAAAGGTGTCATTCAGCAACTCTGTATAATATACTGGACCAGAAAAATACTGGAGTGAAGGCAAAAAAATAAAATAAAAAAATCATCCCTAGTTAGAAGGAGCTTGCTAAGAGAAGATACAAAACACAGAATTCAAGAGTTAATTCCCAAATATTTGGAATTTAAAGTATTTGAATAAATCTGTCCAGAATCAAAAGATTCTATTGTTTAATTTGGGGGAAGCAGGTGTTGCTGGGCTTTCAAGAAGTTAATCCACATGAAAAGGAAAGAGTATCAACAAAAGTACAACACTAGAAATTATGTCCCTTTGTGTGACACTGAGCAAATCTAAATTTAGTTAAATAGAGAAGAAGGGCTATACTGCTGAACTAAATAGAAATAAAAACTACCTTTATCAGACTGAATAAGGAAAAAGGCAAAAAAACATACTGATTACTAAGAGTCTTCCTAGTAAAAGAGGAATATAAACACCCAAAAATTAAATATAGCTTTGAATTTTTTCTACCCTTAACTCTATAACGTCTACTATAATTCTCAGTATAAAGTGAGGTACTATCTTCCATTTGGTTTCTTCTTCAACCCGACACATTAATGAGAATTTCCTCTTTAACCTGGATAACTCAGTAATTATTTTAAGACAAGTTAAAGGAAAATTCCACTAGGTGGGAAGACATTAAAACATTTTAATTGAATTGAGACTATATTTTGTTATTTCACATGAGAATGAAATTATAAGACCCTCCCAACTTGTTATCAACCGGCAAGGGAAAAGAAGGTCCCACTAAATAAATTTTAAAAGGACAGTGAAAGTCAAGAACAAAGGTATTTTTTTTATTAGTCTCATACATCATGCTGTTCAACATATGACCTGCACACTTAATATACTACTTGGCTATTATGACTTCAATAATGCCTAAAATCAGGAATAATTTTATTTACATACACATGAAAACATCTCATATTTTTGGTTAACCATGCAACTTTGACCAAAAGGAAGTAAATTAATACAGCTCTAATCAGCAAATAGAAGAACATTATCCAGAGCTTATTAACTAAAATACACTAACTTATCGCATTAGAACATTAACTGAAACACATGTTTACTGGCTGAAGCATACTAACTTAAATGGAATTTTCCAATTTTGCTAGTTGGCAGAGAAAGTACTGAAATAGCAGAATCACACTAACATTAGTTTTAAGTCATTTATAATAAGAAAAAAGTAATTCTAGCAGGTTCAATATATTCAATAATCAAAGAGATTATGTTATGTTCAATAAACCAGAAGCAAAGAGATTACTGTTAGCCCTAACATGAAACAACTCCTCTCTATTGACCTCTGTTCTATGACCATGCAGTATATGTTTTGTTTTGTGGAAGTTTTTTTGCGGGGGGGATGGTGGTGAGGCATTCCACTATAGACTGAAAGGAAATAAAACGTAACAGCATATTGTCACTTATGTGTGTCATTTAAAATGACCACACGTACTGCTTTTTCAATGAATTATACCTTTTACAGGCCTATATACAACATTCTCAAAAAATATTCCAGGGGGGAAAAAACTAGAATCACTGTAAAATTTCAAAAAATAAAATACATCAACTGAGTGAATACCACAATTATAATTATGAAAATCAAGCAGTACATTAAAACTACCGTGATATTTTAAGTAAAAATATAAAGATACTTAACTAAAATTGCATAATACTAAAATTTTCTAAAACCACAAGACTATTCAAAGATGATGGGAACATTTTAGTGTGGCAAGATAGAGTGCAGTTTTACTCTATTTTCTATGTTTTCAATGACAGTTATTGTTTTGTTTTTTTTTTAAACTATAAAAGAACTTTAATTCTGAGTACAAAGAAGTACATTCTCTTTCCTGTTAGGTATCATCTTTTACAAATATAGTAAATGTAAATTTTAAATGTTCTACGCAATCAATTTCTTAAAAATTTCTGTGTTCTGGGGCACCTGGGTGGCTCAGGTGATGATCTCACAGTGGTGAAATCAAGCCCCACATCAGACATTGTGCTGGGGCTTTGCACTGGGCATGGAGCCTGCTTAAGAGTCTCTCTCCCCCCTTTCCCTCTGCCCCTCCCCTGCTCATGAAATTTCACTCTCTCAAAAAAAAATAAATAAAGAAAAATAAATTTTTTTTTCAGTGTTCTAAATTAGAGATCATAGCTTCTCGAGTAGAATGGTTCCATATAGAAATAGGTATTTCAACACACTGTAGCAATGGTGAAGAGTAACTAAAATATAGGTGTTTTACAAAACTTGTCAAAGAAAAACTTTTCATTAAATTTAACTTACTTTGGGTTGCTTAATTAAGTCAAGCAAATCCTTTACTTGATGTCGGAGCAGATTTTGACATTTCCACATCTCATTCAATGCTCTGAAAAACACAAACACATCAATTTAAATAACAAAACAGAATAAAAATCCTACTGGAATATTCCAAATATATTGCTTTTTATTCCAAAGTCAAATATTCCAAAGTCAATATTTTCAAGTTCAAATATTAACAAAAAAATGAGAGACGAGGTAAATTTCACAGGACTAAGCAAACTGATGATGTATGGGGAGAAAGAAGAGTCCTACATAAAAGACACGAACATTGGAAGCAATATTTGTATTAAAAGAAAATGGTTGTTTTTTGGTTTGTACAAAAATAGGGAAGAACTATTATTAACTACAACATGTCTGTAAACTAGGGTAGAAGAATTACCTACTGAGATTATAACCTTTAGAAATAAAGGAATGCGTGATGGAGTAAGGTCCTACAGTAGGCAGGATAAAAAGGAATCAAAAGAAAAGAGTGAATACTGAGAGAATGAGGGATAGTTTTTCCTACAACAGAAATATTTACAATGTCACTTCATAGATTACGTTTATGTATTATATAAAATATATATTATATACCTATATATAAGTAAACAGTCATTAAATAAGATTAAAATATGTAACCAAACTGATGTAAATTAAAAAATGACAATTTCTCACTTGTTTTATTTAATCCTCAAATTCTCAGTTTAGAGGTACAATTTATGTGTTTAGATTTTTAAGGACTCACTGAGGTTTACAGTCTGAATGAAGTATACAGAGTTAATTAAATAACATGTTTATATAAATTACATAAACCAGGTATTTATTATATGTTATATACAACTATAACATTCCATATAAGTAAAAATATGTATACTATATAATTTCATGTACATGTATTTACATGTTATATATAAATGTTTGTTATATAAATATGTATTATTACATAGATACATGTATTTACATATTATTTGAATACTATTTTTATATGGCAAAATTTTTGATGTCCTCTTAATACTTTTATTGTTTTCAGGCAGAAATTTAAATCTAAAATTAAACTATATACATACTCAAGAAAATATGCATAAATCCTAACAGCCAATGTTATTGAAATATTACATTACAGAATTCAAAACCACATATATTTTAATATATGAAAAGAGAATTTTCCAAAACCAAATACTTTCCATTATTTTGTTTCCAATTTTCTATAGATCTATTACCCTCCAGTATCATTCATATGAAGCATTGCCATAAAAAGTAATACGGTACAGAAGCATATAAAACCACCCTTTCTCTTTTGACAGACGATCGTTAAAAATTTTCATTCTCCTCCTTAACACTATGTTTTAAGAATACCTTTGGATACCTTTATAGAAGTAAAATAGTTTAAATGTGGACACTTAAATTCCTTTACAGTCATCACCTCAAAATGGTACTGGCAAACCAACAGTACTGGGGACATTGTATCTTAGAAGTTAAATTTAAAATAACTATACTATTTTCAAGTTATTAAATTTCAATTAAAAGTTTAATTGGCATGTTTTAAGAATGTAAATATGAAAAGAAAAATGACCAGTATACAGAGGGCTGTAAAAGTCTAACAGCTAAGAGTTAATCTTCAAAGAAACAGAGCAGTCATCTGTGAAATTATTCCTGAATTCCAAAGTCAATGAATGGTCTCTCACTTGCTAACACTATATCATTACTTACAACTTCTGACAGGCCTAGATTTTGTAACCTGTCTTCACTTAAACTAAAACAGAAACTATTTTACCTATTATAGTTATTTGTTACTTTAAATATGAAATCTCAAGTAATTCTAAATCTCCTTCTAAACTATTACGGCTATAGCTTAAATCAAAAAGTGACCACCACTAAGAATTTATATTGTAATATATTTTTAGGGAAACCATCCTCTGAAGTACTTTAATAAAATTATCTTAAGCAGCAAAGACAAATTTATGCTTGTGTTTGCCCTTCTCAACAGTCCTTAAAAAGAAAAAAAAAATAGTAGAAACATTATTATAAAGACTCGTATCATTTCATATGAGCCTGAATTCCAGCTCTGTCACTACATAAATGTGAAAAATTTGCTTAAAGCATAGATACTCTTACAGTTGTCATCTGTTGAGTCCCCTCACTAGGATTTTGCACTAACTCGAAGAAAAAGACAGCCACCATTGGGTTGCAGTCAGAAACCTGCGCAAATATTGAAGAGAACCTCCCTTCCAACATTCTGCTCCCAGTTGGCAAATTGCCCACCAGATGAAGCCGTACAAAAATGGGTCAAGAGGAGAGCCAACCTAACCAAAGAGATCACAACCAGGACACCTGAAACTACCACTAACTTTTGTCATTAACAGTTGTTCTAGGAAACCTGGGGGAGGTGGCAACACACACCAGGATTAGAGAGTACTCAAGCCTCCCTCTGTTCTCTTTTTCATTAGTGAAGATATTTAGTTAACTTAGGGGCTTACCCAAAACTGATATACATCAAAAATTTAACGTTTATTTATTTTTGAGACAGAGAGAGACAGAGCATGAACGGGGAGGGTCAGAGAGAGGGAGACACAGAATCCGAAACAGGCTCCAGGCTCTGACCGTCAGCACAGAGCCCGACGTGGGGCTCGAACTCACAGACCGCGAGATCGTGACCTGAGCCGAAGTCGGCCGCCTAACCGACTGAGCCACCCAGGCGCCCCTATACATCAAAAATTTAAAACATATTAAGTACTTTGTCTTCCCCAGAAGAACATGATCATAGAAAAAAATATAGGCTCTTTCAGCAAATGATTATTACTGTTCAGGAAAATGAAAAAAAAAAAAAAAAGATAAAATTTGAGACTCAAAAGATTTGCAAAAAATAAGATGGCTAATAATGTTTAGGAAGATGCAAAAAATTACAAGCCACTGATGGGAATACAAATTAGCATAATCATATTGGAAAATAATCTGACACCAGTTTACAATGCTGAAAATGTGTATACTCATCAATTCTACTCCTAGGTATACATCAGTGATTCCAAACCTTGGTTGCCCATTAAAATCTACAGAAACACTTTTCTAAAAACCCCAATGCCCAGACTACACTTCAAATTAAATGACCATCTCTGAAGGTGAGATTTAGGTGTCCGTATTGTTTAAACCTTCTTCAAGTAATTCCAACATGTAGCCAAATCTGAGAACCATTTATAACCATACCTTAGAGAAACCTATGCATGTGTATTCTCAATTGAAAACTGTTCATAGTGGTACTATCTGCATTAGTAAAAAAAAAAAAAAAAAAAAAAAAAAAAAAAAATGGAAAGACAAATGTCCATTCTTTCCACGGACTCAAATTTCCAATGACAAGATAACAGAATAAAATTATGACATCATGACATAATGTAATTCAATACCACAGTGAAATTGAATGACCAAAAAGCTATATATATTTTTGATGAATCTTAGGAACACAATAAAATGGGGGAGGGGGGGTAGTTAGAGAAGACTATATCCACAATTGTTCCACTTTTGTAAAGTTCAAAAACAAGCAAAAATAAGTAATATTATTAAGGGATAGACATACATATATATATGTATATAGACACACACATATATATATATAGACACATATATATATATATATATAGACATAGAGAGACATAGAGACACACATATAGAGACATATATAGAGACATAAGGAGACACATATATAGAGACATACAGAGACAGAGACATATATATAGACATAGAGAGAGAGACATATGTGTATAAGACATATCTGTATAAGACTATTTTTTAAAAGGAAATGAAAAATACATAATTAAGGCTAGTAGTATCCTTAGGTGAAAGACAGGAGGATGAAAAAGAGAAGAGTTCACAAGATGGATGTGGATTCACAGATATATTTATTACTATGTTTTGAAACTCATATGCAATTTCTTGGTGTGCATTAAATATTTCATAACAATAAATGTAACGACTTTTGGAGAAATCACAAATGTAAAGTAGAAGTTACAAAATGTTAAGTATTTGATTTACAGTTAGTTAATTCCAAAATGTTGGTTAAAATAAAAAATCATGTTAAAAGTATTATAAAGGCACCTGGATGGCTCAGTCGGCTAAATGTCCATCTCTTGGTTTCAACTCAGGTCATGATCTCATGAGTCATAGGTTTAAGCCGCCCTGTTGGGCTCTGCACTAACAGTATGGAGCCTGCTTGGGATTCTCTCTGTCTTCCTCCCTCGCTCTGCACCTCCCCTGCTCGCTGTCTTTAAAATAAACTTTTTTTAAAAAATAAAAATATTACAAATATCTGTTTTAAGTTAAAATACTTAACTATTCACTCACCATTTTTGTAGAATCAATTGGTCCACACACTGGAATTTACTTTAGACTTTGCCATGGTGTTATTTTTCAGTGTATCTTTTATGATTGGCGGTTTTACTTTTTAAAAAAAAAATGTTTATTCTTGAGAGAAAGTGAGTGAGAATGTGTGCAAGACAGCGACCGGGGGAGGGGCAGAGAAAGGGAGGCAGAGGATACAAAGCGGGCTTCATCGACCACTGACAGCACAGAACCTGATGCCGGGCTCGAAATCACAAACCTTGAGATCCACCCAGGTGCTCCAGCATTTTCACTTTTTAATTCAATCAACCATTGTTGTTATTTAAGTGACAAATAATATTGCATACATATAGCTTTATAACTGCTACTTAGTGTTTTCTATTTACAATTATTTTTCTTAATTTTTTACATTTCTCATATTAAAGTTTTCACTAGCTCCGTCTCGCTCCTTCTGGGTTCGGAAGCCATACGTTCTAATTCTCTTCTTTTAGGACAACTCAAATTTTTAATTCGCACACTTAATTCACAGCTTAATTAATCAACATGTGTGTCCTCATTCTTCTGTGATAAAAGAACTGTAGAACATTTTATCTACATTCCTACATGCTGTTATCGGATAGTGTCCACCTAGTATTCAAAATTTTTTACAAACGCACAGGACCAACCAATCAGAAAGCAGGCAGTCCTTCTGCTGTGCCCAGGCACAGCGGAGAGTCAGGCGGAGGGAGGATCTCAGGGACTCTCGAGAGAGCTGACATACTGTTCAAAAAGTGTGCGCTGGCTAAATATCAGCCTAGATGCTAACTTACTTTTTAAAGTTTTTTTTGTTTTGTTTTTTTTAATGTTTACCTTTTTTTTGAGAGACAGTGCAAGCAGGGGAGAGGCAGAGACAGAGGGGGACAGAGGACCTGAAGCAGGCTCTGTGCTGACAGCAGAGAGCCCAATGCGGGGCTCAAACTCAGGAACCACGAGGTCACGACGTGAGCTGAAGCTGGACACTTAACCGACTAAGCAACACAGACACCCTGATGCCAACTTACTTTTTAATCTACACCTCCTTCCCTTGTCAAGAAAACTTTGTTATTATTATTATGACTAATTTATAGGCATTATTTAGATTTGCACAAGTGTTTGAAAATTTTGTTGCTTCTTACATCCTAATCCTTCCTTCTAGATTTAATGTCCTTTTTACCAAAAGAAATCATTATTCTTTAGTAATTTCATGTTGGATCTATGAGTGGAGAACTCTCATTTTTTGTTTGAAAGTGTTTTCATTTTTACTCATGAATGACAGGTGAGCTGAGTCAAGAAGTCCAGACTGTGATTTCCATAGGTTGTTTCAAATAGGATGTAAGATACATATCTTATGTCATTCATTCATTCAAAGAAACCTTCAATCGCACCATGAAGAAGAGGATAAACTCTGAGTCTAAAAATGTTAGCATATGACAATTTTAGGTTTCAAAATCAACAAAATATGGTAGTAAATATTTGACTGTATGCAGTGGAAAAAGAATGAACTTTGGAACAGGCAGAACGGAGTTCAAATCCTGACTTGGTCTCTTACCACTTGTGTGATTTTGTGCAAGTTAACTGACCTCTCTGGGATTCAGTTCCTCATGTGAAAAACAGGAAAAATATCACTTACATGAGGCGCTGGCAAGCTTTTCTATAGAAGGCCACATAATAAATATTTTAAGCTTTGTGGGCCAATCTTTGTTGAAACTACTCAATTCTGCTGTTATAGCACAAAAACAGCCACTGATAATACTCTTCTGCCTGAAATACAGGAGGTAGTAAGAAATTAAATTTCCCCCATCTACAACCTTTTCCTCAACGTTTCTATGAAAGATATAAATAGCACATATAATAATTTCCATGGAGGAAATGAAGTCAAAAGCCCCATTAAGCAGAGGTAAAAATGAAAATTTATACAGCTCCTTAGACTTCCAATTTCTAAACATTTAATCCCCTATACTTGTAACTACATTTGCTGGAATGCAAAGGATCTACATTTTCTAAAGCCTCAAGCAAATAGATCGCAAGGCCTCAATTCCCTAACCCTCAGTGTGATTCAATTAGCAATGTCTCTTCCATGTCCAAAATTTCAACTCCCTACAAAGGCACTCCAAAGTGTTTTCTGAATGAAAAAGGTCATAAAAATGTATTTGTGCTTACCCATATGCCAAACTATAACACTATGTTGAGGCTATGCAGCACAAAAATATGTACCCTACTGCCCCACTGCAAAATTCAAATTAGTATCAGGTCAAAATAAGGTGGTAGGATTTTCTCAGTATGGACCTTCTTAATGCCTTAAGGGAAAAAATAAAAAAGGTACATCCATCCTTCTTGAAACAACAATATAAATGTCTGGGCGGGGGGTGGGGTGTGTGAGGGGGGTGATGGGAATCAAATCCTGAAAGATTCCATGCCAGTCAGCTCTATTTTTAAATTGCTTACAAAAATCCTTGTTAATCTCATATTGACAGCAGTACCTTCTGAAAAGAGAACCAAATATTTTATTGTGTCTGACTAATTAAATAATACTTTTATTACATAAACTGTTAACATTTAAAAATACAGTTGCAATTTTTTTCCCCCATAAAATACATTGCAAAAGAGGATAAGAACAAAATTTGACATTTGAAACATACTTCACAGCATTTAAATCCAGTGTGGCATATAAGTAATACAAGCATTTCATCCGTTCTGTAGTTTCCAAATTGTGGGGAACCATGTATTGAGCAAAGATCCGTTCAACAAGCAATCTACAAAAACAAAGAGAAGGTACTGTAATGACTTTTCTTAATGTATTGAATTTGTATATAAAATTCCAAAACATATAAAGAAGATGTGTAAAAGAAGTTTCTGCTTTCAAAATGAAGTCAAAGATTTCCTTCTGTAAGAAGAGGGGCCAAAAAACGATTTAGCTGGATGTGCTAGCAACATCCCTATACCCAGCTAAGATAACTACCTCTGCATGACAGTGAATGTGTAGCAGGGATTCAATTTCCTTATCTGAATGATAAAACGTTAAAAAAAAAAACCCACACCACGTCCTAACAAGTGGCAAATTCTAAGCACCTTTAAGTTAAAATTATAAAGAAATTGTTAAGATTCTTCTGAGTTTTTGTAGTAATCATCATGAAAAAAAGACCTGGTTAAAAGTACAAAAAAAAAAGAACCAGCAACTCATAATAATGCAAATCTCCAGACAATGATGCTGCACACTCAAAACGTCTAAAAACTTCAACTTTATAAAAATAATAACTACGAAGTTTCTTTGATAATGTTAACATAAGACACCCAGTTTCTAGTTCCTATAACTCATAAAATTGTAAGATGGCCCACTGGTTCTTAATTTTCTCATTCTGATCTGTTATAGGCACTACCATCTGGATCTAGCAATTTAAAATAAATTCAATCAAGTGAAATCAATTCAGACTGCAAGCAGGAATCACAGATCTATCAACTACTAAATGCTTAGGATCCATACAAGATCTAACTTTATGCTGCAATAGAAAAATACAAAGATTATATTCAGATAATGTGTTTCATATTAAATTATAACCTGTCTTTTCAGGCTTGAGTACAAACTTTTTATTAAAACTATCTATAATCCAAAGGGTTTATTTTCATTTATTTGAAAAAAATGTTATTTGAAAAATTACTTATGAAATAAAATTTAAATTACACACATTTCTACTTTTAAGTATTACTCTTCAAAAACAGTATACAAAAATGAACATAAAAGCTGTATCCATCCCTAAAGTCATATGTACCTTACTGCTTCATTTATGGCTTTGGTGGGAGGAAAACTAGTCACTATCTTTAATTTGCAGTAAAAACTGAGGAGAGTTTCAAGTTATAAAGAAAACAGTTTGCCTAAAACAGCGTTTCAACAACAGTTAAATACAACACAAAAACCAGATATTTTACCTAGTGTCGTTAACTTACCGATCATCAATACTATTTTGATAATATATATGTAGCAGTTTGTCTTTGATCCATGAAATCTGTTTTGCAGCATCTTTTCCAGCTGCTGATTGTAAAGCATACTTCTTATAAATTTGGGCAAGTCCCATCATGGCTTCTTTGCGCACCCTCCACTTAAAGTAAAAACAAAAATGTTTTCTTATAATTTAAAAATGCTCCCATTATACTTCAGGAAAGTCTGTTTTCTTATTTTTAAGTTAGTTACTTTACACAATACATTTTCATCAATCCTCAGATACTGGATATCGATTTATAATGACTACGAAAAAAACACAACTATCATTTTAATATATCTACTATGAAAAGTACAGAGATATCAACATGTGTAAAGAATTTTAATGTTTTAATATCTTAAACCCATTGCCTACACCTAAAAAATAAAAGTTAATCACAATCTAAAGTCACTTACAATTGGTGACAGAAAACGTGTTACCAAATTTTAAAAGGCAAAGACTGAATTAATTGTGACCTATCCCTTATACACTTTTTCCAGTTTATGGTCTATATTAATTATACTTCAATTAAAGGTACATGATGCTGGTTTTATCAAATGCTAAATATGAAGCCAGTTGGTTCATTTTGTGTATTTGAGAATCAAGTTCAGGTGTAAAAGGAATGTATTCAACTATTTTTTTAAAGTATTTATTTGCTATAGTATATCTAATACTGCTTATCTTGGAATGAGTTTATCCTTTAATTTTACACAAACACAGCACTACAATCAGGATGTCAGTAATGTTTAGAACTTCATCAAACTGCACAGATCATCCATTTTTTTCTCCTTTGCAGTCTGTCATTCATAGTGACATTCTTCCCTTGGTTTATCTCATCCATCCACCAATATACATCAAAAGACTTACTCATAAAGTGGGAATTCAATTTATCTGTAGAAACTTCCTAATTCTCTATCTTAACTCTAATGCCCCAAACTGCTGCTTTAAGGAGAATTTAAAAGACAGAGTATATTCTAATACTACCAAGAACATAAATATATTCAATTACTTTTTGGTATCCAATTAATATTTATATGACTGAACCAAGTAGCCCTAAGATGAATACAACATGATTATCAAAAATTATGTGCATATATGCGATCCCAACAACACATAGACACTTAGTTTAAATTCCAAGTCTAACTAAGAGAAAGACTACTTGAATACTTAGAAGGCAGTTAGCCTACCATGATGCAAATCTCCTTTTCCTTCTTTACACCTTTTGGCCTTTTCATTAATACCCCTATGAAATATTCAATAAAGACAAGTCTAAATTTATTAGTTAAAATAAGTTGTTCCAAATATCTATAGATTTGGAGGGAAAACCATGCAATCCCTGCCCATCTGTACTTCACCCACAACCAGCATTATCAAAGAGAACATTATTAAGTGAAGATGGCAAAATCAACCTTATCAGCGACTATTAAAATGTTGTAAAGTATTTACCTAAAGAAGCCGATGATTGCTGAGTGGAGCCAGTAGGTGCTCACTCAAGAAGAAAGGGTTTAGGATCACAGAAGATAAGCTAGAAGCATGCTGCTCTACTAGGTATAGCTTTACCAAGTTGAAAACGTGTTATTTTCTATTCCACAGAAATTATAATACCACCAGCTAAAGAACTATTAACTGATACCGATAGGAAAGGAAAAAGAAAAGAGAGCCAACAATATAAGAAAGCTGTGTCAGTTATTAAGGCCCTTTACAAGTCACTGATTAAAACTAGTGTCCAGGCTAAACACCTGACTACCATTTAGAGCCATCTCACTTTCAGGATGAGAATAAATAATCTCAACTTAAAAAACTAACAAAATTTAATGTAACAAAAAATAAAACCTTCTCATAAATATTAAAATGACCCCCTCAAAAAGGGTTAATTAATTACATTTAAATCTCAGTATTTTCAAATGAAATACTTCAAGTACTTCAAGTATAAACTTCAAGTATTCAAAGTGAAAGCCTGCTACTAATTATTATTCCTACTCACCCGTTTGTCTAAAGTTCTTTCTCTCACAAAGTTAAGTAAGTGATCGTTGACCAGAAGAATATCCTTTTTAGCAGCTGTAACTATAGACACGATAACATCATGTCTAATAGCTTCCTCAGGGTCATGTGACCTCACTTTAAGATACTCTGAAAGATAAAATTTTATTGATTAAAATGGAACTTTAACAATTAAAATATTTTTAAAAGTTGTATAAAACAACAAAAGCAAAACCTAAGTAGAGGGTTCAATGTTTCAAGAAAATTAAGAGTAGTGGAGAGAGGGGAGTAGAAATGAAGGTCAGTCCTTCAGTCAAAATAGAGTAGTTTACATGCAACCAAGTAGGGTTGAGCAGCAGGGGAACAGGGTAGTGTATTAAGGAATTCCTAACCTCATTAATTAAACCATATAAATGAAGTAAGAAGTATAATAACTTTAAATATCTCACTTGTTTTTTGTTTCAATGTTTAAAATATTCAAGTCAAATGGACCTACTAGGAAAAGGCTAGAGTATTCACGTTTCTATCCCTTAACTATGGAAAACCTAAGGTTTCTAAAAGAACAAAATTAAGATACCAGCCACCAAGAAACAGGATTATAGGAAATACCACAAGGCAAGTTCATCTGACTGAACTAAGAAAAGCCAAAAGGAGCACAGAAGAAATTAAACATTTAACAATTAGGAGTGGCTGGAGGAAGATCTTAAAGTCAAAAACATTGCAGTTCAGATCTGGCACTGAGAAAGCTGAAAGAAAAAATTAACACTCTTCAGTAATGCTACATGAGGCTTAAGAAAGAGATACTACAACTGAGCAAAAAAACCCAAACATTATTCAGCTTTTTCTTATAAGACCAGTAAGCTAAAATTTCATTGCTTGGATTTGGAGTAATACACATAGTCATGGCTATATGCAGCAAATAGTGCTTATGATTATAAGTGGATTTACTTCCCTATAAATTGATAGTTTAGCAAATAATTACAATGCAAACACCTATAAAACCACTACCCTGGTCTTAAGCAATTTCACCTTAAGCATTCCCTAAAAGGAACTATTTCCAAAAATGAGAAAGACAATACGTTGCTTAAAAATAAATAAATAAATAGGTAGGTAGGTAGGTAGGTAGATAAATAAATAAATAAATAAAGGGGTGCCCAGGTGATTAAGCATCCAACTTCGGCTCAGGTTGTGATCTTATGGTTCATGAGTTGGAGCCCCACATGGGGCCTGCTGCTGTCAGCTCAGAGCCCAATTCAGATCATCTGTCCCCCCCTCTCTGCCCCTCCCCCGCTCACACTCTCTCTCAAAAATAAAAAAAGTGAACATTAAAAACAAAAATAAAAACTTCTGAAGAAACAGAAATGTTATTTACCTAACTCAATAAAAAAACTGCTTTTAGTATTGATTTCAAATGAAGTATGTAAAATAGATCAAGTTCACTTCCCCACCAAGATAAACACAGGAGTTTTAGCTTTCACAGTACTTGTTTCAAGGGCAACACATACCACTTTAGGTGTCACTAAAACAAAACCAATGACAACACCATCAATTTTAAGATGTATCCCAATTTCCCTAAAACAAATTTTTCATATTAAGCAGGGTATATACAAGAGCTATTAAATTACAGATCTTAACTGTGCAGAGGAAGAGAAAACAAAGGAGAAAGAAGAAATTCTCAGTTAGCATGACAAAGCAGCTGAGAATTTTTCTTCACAATATGGCCATGTCCCTCAAAATGTAGCTGAAGGCACAAGGATGAATATCAAACACACTGTAAATAAAGATAAACGTGAGTGTCTAACATACATTAATCTTAGCTCACTCCTGAAACCCTATGAAAACATCTTTTAAAAGAGACAAGTACAAAAGATCGCAGCAAAAGAGATTTTTCAACAAAATTGTGACAGATGTATGACTTCTAAACAAAAGAAAAAGTTGAAATCCAAAAAGGAAAGAGATTAATAAATAAGCTTATTTCCAGGGTAGAAGAACCGTGGAAACACTGAGAAATTCAAGGCACCAAGGAATGAGAAAGGCACAGATAAAGAATGCTGTGAAATGAGAAATGGTTGAAAATGTGCATAAAAAGTACTGAGACTCCTAGATTTTTTCAGAGCTGTCTTTTAGTCAACTACAAAAATTAAAATGTATAGTTTATGGTGATACTGGCCTATCTCAAGATGCAAGAAAAATCTAAAATAAACAACCTAACCTTACATAAGAGCTAGAAAAACAACAAAACCCAAACCCAGCAAAAAGAAGGAAATAATATAGAGCAGAAATAAACAATAAAGAAACAAGAACAACAAAAATAGGACAGATCAATGAAACCAAGATCTGGTTCTCTGAGATGATCAAAACTGATAAACCTCTAAGCCAGACTCCCCCCACATATACCAAAAAAAAGAAAAGAAAAAAGAGAGGACCCAAATAAATAAAATCATTAATGAAAGAGGAGAAATAACAACCAACAACAATACAATTCTGAACAATTGTACCAGAATATTATGAAAATCCATATGCCAACAAACTAGACAACTTAGAAGAAATGGATAAATTCCTGCAAAAATCTAACCTACCAAAACTGAAGCAGGAAGAAATAGACCATTTGAACAGACCGATCAACAGCAATGATCAGTAATCAGCAATCAGTAATCAGCAATGAGTAATCAAAAAAATTCCCAAAAAACAAAAGTCCAGGACCAAACAGCTTTACAAATTCTACCAAACATTTAAAGAAGAGTGAATACCTTTTCTTCTCAAACTATTTCAAAAAAAACAAAACAAAAACAAAACAAAAAAACAAAACAGAAGAGGAAGGACAATTTCCAAATTCATCCTATAAGGCCAGTACCACCCTGATATCAAAACCAGATAGATACCACAAAAAAAGGAACTATGGGCCAGTGTCTCTAATGAATGCAGATGGAAAAATCCTCAACAAAATATTAGCAAACTGAATCCAACCATGTATTAAAAAAATCATACCCCACAATTAAGTTGGATTTATTCTTGGGATACAAGGGTGGGTCAATATTCACAAAACAATCAACCTGATATATCACATCAATAGGAAAAAGGATAAAAACCATATAATCATTTCAATAGATACAGAAAAAGCACTCAACAAAGTACAACATGCATTTATGATAAAAATCCTCTACAAAGTAGGTCTAGAAGGAACATACCACAATATGGTAAAGCCCTTATATGAAAAAACCACGGCCAACATCATACTCCATGGTAAAAACTGAGTTTTACCCCTAAAGTCAGGAACAAGACTAAGATGTCCACTTTCACTTTTATTCAATATAGTACTGAAAGTCCTTGCCAAAGCAATTAGACAACATAAAGAAATAAAAGGCATCCAAAAGGATAAGAAAAAAGTAAAACATTTACTATCTGAAGATACAATACTATACATAGAAAACTCTGAAGACTCTACCAAAAAACTACCAGAACTGATCAATGAATTCAGTAAAGACACAGGATACAAAATCATTGTACAGAAATCTAGTTGCATTACTGTACACTAATAATGAAGCAGCATAAAATGAAATAAGAAAACAATCGCATTTACAATTCCACCAAAAACAATAAATTATCTAGGAATAAACTTAACCAAAGAGATCAAAGACCCGCACTCTCAAAGCGATAAACACTGGGGCACCTTGGTGGCTCAGTCAACTGAGCATCCATTTCTTGATTTAAGCTCAGGTCATGATCCCAGGGTCATGGGATCAAGCCCCTCATCAGGCTCTGTGCTGAGTGTGAGGCCTGCCTGGGATTCTCTCTCCCCCCCCTCTACTCCTCTCCCCCACTCACATGGGTGTGCGCTCTCTCATTCTCTCTAAAAAATTAAATAAATAAAACACTGATGAAAGAAATTCAGGACAACACATAAAAATGGAAAGACATTCCATGCTCATGGTTAAAAGAACTAATATTGTTAAAATGTCTATACTACCCAAAGAAATGTACAGATTTAATGCAATACCTATCAAAATATCAACAGCATTTTTCATAGAACTAGAACAAACAATCCTAAAATGTGTATGGAACCACAAAAGACCTCAAATAGCCAAAGCAATCTTGAAAAATAAAAACAAAGCTGGAGGTATCATAATTCAGGATTTCAAGTTCTATTACAAAGCAGTCGTAATTAAAACAGTATGGTACTGGCATAAAAATAAACATACAGATCAATGGAACAGAACAGAAAACCCAGAAATAAACCTACAATTATATGGTCAATTAATCTTCAACAAAGGAGGAATGAATATACAATGGAAAAATGTTCAACAAATGGTGCTGGGAAAACTGGACAGTACATGCAAAAGAATGTATCTGGACTACTTTCTTTCACCATACACAAAAATAAACTCAAAATGGATTAAAGATCTAAATGTGAGACCTGAAACCATGTAAATCCTTGAAGAGAGCACAGGTAGTAATTTCTCTGACATTGGCCGTAACAACAGTTTTCTAGATATGTCTCCTGAGGCAAGGGAAACAAAAGGAAAAATAAACTATTGGGACTACATCAAAATTAAAAGCTTCTGTGTAGCAAAGAAAACCACCAACAAAACTAAAAGACAGCATATGGAATGGGAGAAGATACTGGCAAATGATATATGTGATAAAGGGTTAGTATCCAAAATACAGAAAGAACTGATATAACTCAACACTATAAAAAACAAACAATCCAATTAAATAATGGACAGGACACATGAACAGACATTTCTCCAAAGAAGACAAACAAATGGCCAACAGACACATGAAAAGATTCTCCTCATCACTCATCATTAGGGAAATGCAATTCAAAACTACAATGAGAGATCATATCACACCTGTCAGAATGGCCACAATGAACAAGAAACAACAAATGTTGGCAAGGATGTGGAGAAAGGTCAACACTCTGGCACTGTTGGTGGGAATGCAAACTGGTGTAGCCACTATGGAAAACAGTATGGAGTTTTCCCAAAAAATTAAAAATAGAACTACCCTACGACCCAGCAATTACACTACCAGGTACTTACCCAAAGAATACAAAAGCACTAATTCAAAGGGATACATGCAGCCCTATGTATATTGCAACGTTATTTACAATAGCCAAATTATGGAGAAAGCCCAAGTGTTCAGTGATAAATGAATGGATAAATAAGAGGTGGTATACAGATACACATACATAAACACACACGCACACGCACACACATATACACACACAATGGAATATTATTCAGCCATAAGGAAGAATGAAATTTGCAACAACATGGATAAAGCTACAGAATATAATGCTAAGTGAAATCAGTCAGAGAAAGACAAGTATTGTATGATCTCACCTACATGTGGCATTTAAGAAACAAATCAGCAAAGGGGAAAAAACAAAAAAAGAGAGACAAATCAAGAAACACACTCAACTATAGAGAACTGATGGTTACCAGAAGAGAGGTGGGTGGGGGGATGGGTGAAACAGGTGATGGGAATTAAAAAAAATAATTAAAATGCACCCAGAGTCTGAAAACTAGGAAATCATACAACACAGTAACATAAATGTTTTATTAAAAAATGAAACTACAAAAAAAAAAATGAAACTACATAGTATCTTTTGGTAAACTTTCAAACATTCAAACAATGGTGAAGACTAAAAAGGTTACTGGTGAAATTTTTCACATATAAAATATATTTTAAATAGCTATAAAAACTGAAAACATCTATTATTTAGCTAACAGTAAATTTTGCATTGAAATTCTGACTATGGGATGGGGCGTCTGGGTGGGCCAGTTGGTTAAAGCATCTGACTTCGGCTCAGGTCATCGTCTCAAAGTTCTTAAGTTCGAGCACCCCATCGAGCTCTCTGCTGTCTGCTGAGAGCCCACTTCAGATCCTGTCTCCCTCTCTCTCAGCCCCAAACCTACACACGTGTTCTTTCAAAACTTTTAAAGAAATAAACATTTTTTAAAAATTCTGAGGAAGAGTGAAGATGGCAGAGAAGTAGGGGGACCAGGATTTCCCTCTTCCCTCAGACACAGCTTATTGAGGTCAGATCACTCGGAACACCCAAGAAATCAGTCTGTGGAGTAACAGAAAGGTCTCCACAGGTGACAGGAGACAGCTTGGAGGGACAGGGGTGCATGTATATGAACTGGGGGAGATAAAACAGCGCAGGCACAGAGGGGAGTGAATCCCTTCAGTGAAAGGACAGAAGGAAGAGAGAGACAGAGAGGCTGTGGAATTGCAGTATTGTGTTAGTACAAGAGAAAAACATCTCTAGACCACGGACTGGGGAACAAGAAATATAGAGAGTGCCAATTTCTACTTTGCAAACAGCTTCAGGAGCTGAAGATTGGAGTTTTCAAAAGTGCACGGCTTTCTCCAGACCAGAGTGAGCCTTGTAAGTGTGGCTGGCAGGCAGGGAGCCAGCCTTGGGGTGCAGTAGAGATCTGAGCACCGCACTGGCAAAGAACAGTCCACTTCCCGGAGTACTTTGGGAAGAGGGTTTAGTGCCTCCCCAAGGACAAAAGACCCTGGAGGTGCCAGCCCAGGGCCCTTTATTGGCAGGGCTCAGTGGCACTACACCAGGGCAGAATCTGCGAGGTGCAGGGCACCTTAAGACATCAAGTTTTGAACCCCAGCCCAACACCTAGGAGGCACGGGAGACTGTAGAGCAGGGTAAGCCTACTGGCAGCGCTATTTCTGCCTCAACAATATGGTCTGAGACACCCGGTCCGGGGAAGAGAGACTGGGGTATTACCATTTTTCTCCCCATCACCAACATGGTGGGACTTCAGGACAGTGGTTCCCAGTGGAGGCAGGACCCCCTTATAACAAACCCCACCCCTCCATGCCTGGCAACTGCTTATCTACTGGAGCAGGACTGACACTGAGTGAACCAGACGGCCTCTCCACCACAAGAGCACAGCCACCGGTCCCAGGCACCAACAAACAATTGTCCTGTGGTTTTGTTCCCCACCCCTTCGTTTTTTCCAGGGTTACTTCAAGGATCAAAGCACACCTGGTGGAAGGTCCAAACAATCCACCACTAGGAGCAAGGAGAAGCTTTGTAGAGGACTGACCAGTGAAAGCAGCCAAATACACGAAAACAGAGCACGCAACACACTGCAAAAACACTTCCTGAAGTGCCAGGCCCTGGATAGTGTACGACCCCTTTTTAACATAGTAGTACTCACAGGTGCAGAACACATGAAAAGCTATTAAAATACATAAAAGACAGAAACCTAGCCCAAATTACGAAACAGACGAATTCTCCTCAAAAGAAAATCCAGGAAGAAATGACAGCCAGTGAGAGAATTGCTCAAAACAGATACAAACAATATAGCTGAGCAAAAATTTAGAATTAGAGTCATAAGACTAATAGCTGGGCTTAGAAAAAAAAGCATAAAAGACAGCAGAGAATTTATTGCTGCAGAGATCAAAGACCTAAGGAATAATCTCAATGAATTAAGAAATGCTATAAATGAAATGTAAAATAAACTAGATACAGTGACAGTGACATAAGAACAGAAGAACAAAATGCTACAGCAAAAGAAACGTCCAGGGAAAAAGAGAAAGAAGAGACAGACAGACACACACACACACACACACACACACACACACACACACACACACAGAAGGTAAGGAAAAGGAAAAGGAAAAGGAAAAGGAAAAGGAAAAGGAAAAGGAAAAGGAAAAGGAAAAGGAAAAGGAAAAGGAAAAGGAAAAGGAAAAGGAAAAGAAAGGACGAAAGAGAGGGAAAAGACAAAAGTGAGAGGAAGAAAGGATCATCTAAAGATCAATACTACAAAGCAGAAGCTTAAAGAACAATCAGTCCAAATTCAGAAGTGAGTGGGTAAATAGAGGGTTCAAGGCAGGGCATCTCCCCCAAAAAGGATGAAAATGAGAAATATTTGCTGTTCAAATCTGACCGGTAGAAATTCAGCAAAACCTGAAAGCATGACTATGACAAATTATTGTTAAAAATATTATGAACTAATAATACACTTTATCATTTTCTTCATCAAAAGAAACTCAGAAGGAAGTAGTAGTAAGATTTAAGAAGCATAAGCGGGGCGCCTGGGTGGCGCAGTCGGTTAAGCGTCCGACTTCAGCCAGGTCACGATCTCGCGGTCCGTGAGTTCGAGCCCCGCGTCAGGCTCTGGGCTGATGGCTTGGAGCCTGGAGCCTGTTTCCGATTCTGTGTCTCCCTCTCTCTCTGCCCCTCCCCCGTTCATGCTCTGTCTCTCTCTGTCCCAAAAATAAATAAAAAACGTTGAAAAAAAATTAAAAAAAAAAAAAAAAAAAAAAAAAAAAAAGCATAAGCAAAGACCATTAAAAAAATCAGTTAAAAATGTACTACAAGTTAGTAAAGTTTTAAAAAGAGAAAGTAACAATAATATGAAAGATAGGAAGAGAGTGTGCAGTTAAAACTTTCAAGGTTCCTTGATTGTTCAGAAAGAAATGAGAGTTCTGACTTTAGACTTCACTAATCAATTATGCAGTGAAAGCACAAAAGAGAATGTTAACTTCCAAGCCCACGGGGGGAAAGGAAAAATGAGAACAAAGAAAATTAATTAAGCAGAAAAGAGGGAAACAGGAAAACAAAACAAGAAGCATGGAAAATAAAAAATATAAAATAAGTTCAACACCATCAAATTCAGTAAGATTTTTAAAACACATAACAATACTGCATATAATTTATGGACACATGTGACATAGAAAAACAAACAGGATGCAGACCAAATTTAGTGGAGTGGGCTACCCTCTGCAAACAGGAAGAATACAATTTATGAGGGGCATTTCAACTACATCAACAATTTCTTTTCTTTTTTTTAATCTCTTAAGGAAATACAGCAAAAATGCTAACATTTCTAAAAAAGACATAGTGGCTATCATAGTCATCTGTTATTTTCTGAACTATTTCCTAATTTAAAAAAACTGGGGCACCTGGGTGGCTCAGTCAGTTAAAGATTGGACTTCAGCTCAGGACATGATCTCGTGGTTCGTGAGTTCAAGCCCCACGTTGGGTCTCTGCACTGAAAGCACAGGGCCTGTTTGGGATTTTGTCTCCTTCTCTCTCTGCCCCTCCCCCACCTCGAAAATAAAGAAACTTTAAAAAATTTTATAAAAGAGCAATAGTCAGATATATGATATTCTTATTACTACAAAAATGCAAAGTTCTAAACTGCCTTATAAATATACAGATTTCAGAAAAGTTACCTCCATTTAGCATAGTTTAATAAGCTTAAAAATTAATGACTCACAACTCAGTTCTCAAAATGTTAAAGAATAGTAAAGAACATCAAAGTCAAAACCTGTTCAAATCCAAATGCCTAGAATATCTTTAAAATTGTTCTTAAACTAAAGAACTAGTACTCTCTGGTAACACTGACTTTTTATAGGTGCTTCCAGACTAAGGTGGCACAAGAGTCAAACTTCTAGCTTCAGAGAGTAACTTCCATGATGATGAGCTGAAAGAAGACTTTACCAAATAAAGTCTTTATTTAACACAATAACCAAAAAGGGGGATACTTTTCCTATACACACACACACATATATATATATATACACACACATATACACACACACACATATATATACACACATATATACACACAAATATATGTGTATATATATACACGCACACATATATATCAGTTATACACACACATACACACACACACACACACACACACACACATATATATATGAAACTGATTTTTTTTCACCAACAAGCATCTAGAAATATTGGCTATTGTGGGTATATAGTACCTGTTAAGTCCTTTGCTAAATCAGGATGGTTCATGAGACAGTGACTAGCAAACTTGACACATTCCAGGCGGATTGGTACATGGATGTCATTAAACCTGAAAAAATATAAAGGCACAGAATGATCTTTAAAATAAGAGAAACAGATATGTGTTTAATCTGTATTCAATTTATATTTATTCCTCTAATTAAAAGAAAAAACAATTTATGTAGAGTAATTCAAAGTGGAAGTCAGAAGTTTTGATATGCTATATATTTATGAATGCTTTGGAATGTCGATATTAAACCAGCACAATCTCCTGAACTATGTACTTTCAAGGAACATGTATAAACAATACATGCTTGGCTCAAGCACAAAACTTAGAAGGACAAGATTTTTCCTATAAGTATTATACTTTCCAATATGCCTGTTTATATATGCATATGTGTGTACATAGTTCATAGATACATTATATAAATCCTAAACTGTGTCTGGAAAGAAAACCTTTCTTCAAAGTATCCCTTCTTAAATATAGAACATTCACAAAAGTGTGGCAGACCTTGCACTAAACCCCATATTATTTTACATGACTCTAAAAACTGAGCCCAAATTACTCCTATCCAGTTAACCATCACATTTCCGCTAATACTAAAGCCAATTTTTATATGAACAAGTATCTTAGTATATATTTCTAAAATACTAAAACTCATTTATTGATGTCATTTAAGTATCTTTTGATCTTGTATTTCTCCTCCATCAATTTTTTTCCTTATAATTTATTTGGTGAAGTAACTGCTTTTGATTGTGTGTGTAGTGTTTTTCCAGAGTTTAGATTTTGCTACATTACATTTTTCTGATTTAAATTAATAGGCTCCCCTCTCTCCTAAATCTTATAAACTGACAGTTAGATCTAGACACCAGTAATATTCAGATTCACTGTTTTAGCAAGGCTATTTCACAGATGGCATCCTGTTCCTCCATAAAGCACGTGATGTCTAGTCATCTCTAAACTATTGATGTTGAAAGCCTATATGCATTGGTTCATCCTGGAATGCAAAACAGTGATGTTTCTTAAAAAATCTTGTCTAGTATCAACAAGAACATCAAAGTAAAGCAAGAATTTTCCACTCAGTATTTTCATATGTCTTAATTCTGTATCACCAAAAGGTTTCCAAATCATGTATCACCCTATACTATAAGAAACAAATTTAGTATCTTAAAGGGGGTGGGGAAGAGGTCTTCAAAATGAGCACCAAATTATTCATAAAAGCTTATTATTAGGAAAAAAAAATGCTCTATGAAGTACACTCAAAAAAGTTTTAACATCCAGTCTATGATCTCATGTAAAGTTTCCAGAGTGTTTTGAATCCAAGTACTCTATCCTTATGTACTTTACCATTTTTCAATTAAACATGTGCTATTTAACCATTACAAATAAATATAAGACCTCTTTAAAAAAATAGTCTAGGTCCTTAAACTTGCTAAGAATCAGTGAGTTTCAATTTTAGGCCATTAAAATTAAAAGAAAAAATTACAATGTAATGGAAATGTGACATAAATTTTAATCAAGATTTTTTTCCCCTTCTAAAATCTCACAAAGTCTGGGTAAATCAAGTCCTGATTTAAAGATATATTAAATGTCTGTAAGTACAAACTGTATTTGTGTTTTACCACATTAAGTGGACTTTAAGTTGACTGGTATAATTAAACGTATAAAATATTTTGCTCTACTACCCAAGAACTTTCCATTGTTGTTTAAGGGGAAAAAGTCTAGAAATCAAACTCAAAATTACAATGGGCTAAAATTTATTTATTTAATGCACCTTGTCAAATAGTACTGAGCTACATAAGAGGCAGGAAATCACATTATGAATTTAGCACTTAAGAATTTATAAAACCTTCTACCTCATTTAAAAAATTAGAAAAATAAGGCCAAAAGAGATTAAATTTATCATCATCATCGACAGTTCTAGTATTAAGAGGGGACAGAAAAGTGGTTATAACAAATATTTCAATACAAAAAAAAAAAGAACAAGACTTTTAAAATCCTATTTATGACTTAATTGCATTATTTGTTATGAGAAAAATTTGGGGACAGGGGTGGGGGTGGGAGGGGTTCTCCTTTAACTTCAGGGCCAAAGTACATTTCAGCCAGGGCACTTGAGAGGTGGTTTTAACATATTCAAGGTCAGGGATACTTTTAGAAATGTAATGAAATGAACTCTTCTCATAGAAAAGAGAAGTCTACAAACACTCAAAATTTTGCAACCAATTTCAGGTTTGTGGAAATTAAAAGCATATGGAATTCAGGTTATCATTTTCCTTAAATGAGAAATGTACAATGGAGGTTAGGAGGAAGAACATGCATATCATTTATTTCTTCATTCTGTGGATATCCTTGTCTTTACAAATGTCTCATGATTTATTTCCAGTTGGAATGAATCACTGCTATGTAATAATAACACATTTTAATTTCATGACTATAATACCTTTTGAGATAGCTTTTTAAATTTTTTAATATTTATTTATTTGGGGGGGGGGGGGGCAGAGAGAGGGAGACAGAATCTGAAGCAGGCTCCAGGCTCTGAGCTGTCAGCATAGAGCATGATGCGGGACTCGAATCCAAAAACCTTGAGATCATGACCTGAGCCGAAGTTAGACGCTTAACCCAGGAGCCACCCAAGTGCCCCTTGAGATAGCTTTATAAATGTATTATCTTTAAAAAAAAAAAAAAGTAAAAAAATTAATGTATCATCTTTCAAAAATTAAGGGCAAAATAAGATGAAAAGAAGGGCAACTGTAAATATGGCCAATCACTACCAACATTCAAACATTTCAACATATATTTAAAAAAAAATCTCAAAATATAAAACCTTTAATTTTTAATAGTTCAGAAAAATATTAAATACGGGTGTTTTAAAATAATGTAAAGTAGATATAAACATATATTACTTTTAAACAGGACACCAAAGTCATATACCTGCCCAAGTAACACTGCCAGAGTGGTTTGTTTTGAGAAGCCAATTCTGAATCCTTTGCCCCAAACATTTTTGCCAGTAGTTTAACAACTTGTAGGCGTTCCTCATTATCATTGCTCTAAAACAAAACACAGACAGCTTTAAAACTATCAGGTAGATATATTCATGACAATTTTCCCATGATTTTCCTCATCTCTCAATTCCACAAAAACTTTCATGAACTCCAAATGAAAACTTATACACAAAAATGCTCAAACTTTTCAAAAAATTAAATGTTCTCTTAAATGATCTCATCATCTCATTAAAGCAATAACTCCCTACATGAAAATACATACCAAAGTCTGACTAAACGTTAGAGGCCCTTCTTACAATTTAGGCTCATTTCCATTCACAATCAAATTCAAAACCTAACTCACATCAAACCTATGCAGATCCTTGAAAAACTATTTGTTTGATACTCAAGGTGCTACAGATGTTACTGTATACTTTTTTTTTTCTTTTAATTTCAAAACAATGCCTAAGCCTAGCATTAGAAGCTCCCACAATAATGACCTAACTCATCTCTATTATTTCTCTCACTATTCCTCTAAATAAGTACTTTTCAACCCTGGGGCACATTAAAATGACCTCTAAAGCTCTAAAACAAAACAAAACAAAACAAAACTAAACAAAACAAAACTGCCTGGATTTTATTGCCAAAAATTCTGATCAACTGGTCTGATTTAATCCCTGGACATCTGTTTATTAAGGCTCCACAGGGTGAAGATTCTAATGTGCAGCCAGGGATGATTTAAATTTACTTGATGTTACTATCCAACTATAATCCTCTGTGTTCCACAAATTGACCCAGCATCTTCCTACCTCTGTATGCTTCTGCAGTTGTTTCCTTTGTTTCAATTGTATGTTGTCTGTATCTTTTAGGACACCTATAATATCTGGCCTCTTATTAAATCTGAACTTTTTTTCTCTTCTAGATGTTGAATTTGCTGAAAGCAGGGACTATAAGCCTTTACTTATATTTCTTATAGTATTAAATATTTTTATTAAAGAAAATCATATCAACCAAAAATTAAAAGTATGACTGCATTCTGCCTCGTCAAAATTGCTAACTACATGAGGAAAAAAACAGAGCAGGGAGGCCAGTGAATCAAGTGGCTCACTTGAGAAATATACCAAAAATATACCCTAGAATAAACCAAGAATGATCATTTGCTGGTTTTGTGGGATACTCACACTACCAATATGAACTGTTTATTTTTTTTTTGTTTTGAAAGAGACAAAAATCTTTAGAAACAAGAACTGTAATACAGAAATCATTTAAGAACTTTTCTGGGTGGTACATCAGGTTTCATCAAAGATTATTCATTATAACCAGCTTTATTTAATCTTCCTGTAATAATTTGAAAGAGAAAAGACTATTCCTCAAATCTACAAATGGAACTCAATTTGATGGGATAATTTAATGTCAAGTTGATAGCAATATGCCACCAACAGATCCCAGAGAACTATGAGAAAAGTAATGGAGCTTTCAACATAAGCATAACAGAATATGCACAAAAGGAAAATATTTCACAACATGTGAATAACAGACCCTAAACTATTTTTATTGCCTTATCAAGGGATCTTGGGAACCACTATAAACTGTGCCTGAAAACAAGCTTGATGTATAGCTATGATCTGAAAAGTCAGTCACAATCTAGAATTCATTTGGAAAATATCTGAAGAAAAATACTACCCTAAGTCATTAAGTAACTGCTATCTGCTAGGCATCACCCTGGGCACTGGAGATAAACAGGTAAGGTACAAACATGTAATTAATAACAGTAATATACCACAACATCTGTAATATCCAGCTAAAAACCATCCTAAGAATTAAAGAGCCACAAATAATGCTCTTTGCTAATGTGGCTGACAGACCATATCCCTTTTAGAATAGTTACCTTTAATTTAAATTCAAGCTGGGGTAAAACTGAGAGCAGCAAATGACTATCAATATTATAGAGCTCCAAAATTAAGTCAAAGACATGCTCTGACAAATCGCTGATAGATGTTTTCCCAAGCATCAGAACCTGATTAAAAAACTTTTGAGAAAGAAAATTTATCATTAATTGAAATGGCATAGACAAAATGAATTTTCTAAAATCTTCATTATTATTCAATTAAATTTATTATTATTTTATACAAAATCAAACTAGGTTTATCAAAACATTTTCTAACAGTAGGTAGGAAACTACAGGCTAGTTCACCTTGTACATGAAATTCACCTTGTACACAACAAAAGATAACTTGTACTAATTTATCAATTAGCTTATCAATCAACACTCTACCTACCATATGTACTTTATTTTTCATTATGGTACTTACTATATTTTAAGTTGTAATACAGTTATATTTGTGTACATGTCTTAATTTCCCTACTAGGTAAATTTCTTAAAGTCAAGAGATCACATCACCTTGGCATGTATGGAAGAACACTGAAGAAAAAGCCTTGTATCTTCACAGAAGGAGCCAATTCCATTTTTAAAACATACAATTTTATATTTATAATGCAAAACAACCTTTTTGTTTACTTTTGAGAGAAAGACAGAGCGCAAGCGGAACAAGGGCAGACAGAGAGGGAGACACAGAATCTGAACTAGGCCCCAGGCTCTGAGCTGTCAGCACACAGCCCGACGTGAGGCTTGAATCCACATACTGTGAGATCATGACCTGAGCCAAAGTTGGGCGCTTAACCACCCAGGTGCCCCCAAACAACCTCTTTTTTCCTTTGTATTTTATTTATTTTTTAATTTACATCCAAGTTAGTTAGCATATAGTGCAACAATGATTTCAGGAGTAGATTCCAGGGATTCATCCCCTACATATAACACCCAGTGCTCATCCCAACAAGTGTCTTCCTTAATGCTCCTTACCCATTTAGCCCATCCCCCTCAAAACCCCTCCAGCAACTCTATGTTCTATTTAAGAGTCTCTTATGTTTTGTCCCCCTCCCTGTTCTTATTTTTGCTTCCCTTCCCCAATGTTCATTTGTTTTGTATCTTAAAGTCTTCATATAAGTAAACTCATATGGTATTTGTCTTTCTCTAATTTTGCTTAGCATAATACCCTCTAGTTCCAACTATGTAGTTGCAAATGGCAAGAGTTCATTTTTTTTTATTGCTGAGTAATACTCCATTGTATGTATGTATGTGTATATATCACATCTTCTTTATCCATTCATCTATCAATGGACATTTGGGCTCTTTCCATACTTTGGCTATTGTCAACAGCACTGCTACAAACACTGGGGTACACTACCCCTTTGAAATAGCACACCTGTATCCCTTCGATAAATACCTAGTAGTGCAATTGCTAGGTTGTAGGGTAGTTCTATTTTTAATTTTTTGAGGAACCTCCATACTGTTTCCAGAGTGGCTGCATCAGTTTGCATTCCTACCAGCAGTGGAAAAGAGATCCTCTTTCTCCACATCCTCACCAGTATCTGTTGTTGCTGGAGTTGTTAATTTTAGTCATTCTGACAGGTGTGAGGTGGTATCTCATCGTGGTTTTAATTTGTATTCCCCTGATGATGAGTGATGTTGAGCATTTTTTCATGTGTCAGTCCGTCATGTGGATTGGATGTCTTCTTGAAGAAGTGTCTATTTGTGTCTTTTGCCCATTTCTTCACTGGATTGTTTTTGGGGTGTTGTAAGTTCTTTATAGATTTTGGATACTAATCCTTCATCTGTTGTGTCATTTGCAAATATCTTCTCCCATTCCATCGATCACCTTTTGGTTTTTCTGATTATTTCCTTCACTGTACAGAAGCTTTTTATTTTGATGAGGTCCTAAGAGTTCATTTTTGCGTTTGTTTCCCTTGCCTCCAAAGACGTGTTGAGTAAGAAGTTGCTGCGGCCAAGATCAAAGAGGTTTTTGCCTGCTTTCTCCTCGAGGATTTTGATGGCTTCCTGTCTTACATTTAGGTCTTTCATCCACTTTGAGTTTATTTTTGGGTATGGTGTAAGAAAGAAGTCCAGGTTCATTCTTCTGCATGCCGCTGTCCAGTTTTCCCAGCACCACTTGCTGAAGAGACTTTTTTCCATTGGATGTTCTTTCCTGCTTTGTCAAAGATTAGTTGGCCTTACGTTTGTGGGTCCATTTCTGGGTTCCCTATTCTGTTCCACTGATTGCTTTTGTGCCAGTACCATACTGTCTTGATGATTACAGCTTTGTAATACATCTTGAAGTCTGGGATTGTGATGCCTCCTGCTTTGGTTTTCTTTTTCAGGATTGTTTTGGCTATCCAGGGTCTTTTCTGGTTCCATACAAATTTTAGGATTGTTTGTTCTAGCTTTGTGAAGAATGCTGGTGTTATTTTGATAGGGATTGCATTGAATATGTAGATTACTTTGGGTAGTATCGACATTTTTACAATATTTGTTCTTCTAATCCAGGAGCATGGAATATTTTTCCACTTTTTTTGTGTCTTCAATTTCTTTCATAAGCTTTCTATAGTTTTCAGTGTATAGATTTTTCACCTCTTTGGTTAGGTTTATTTCTAGGTATTTCATGGTTTTTGGTGTAACCGTAAATGGGATCGATTCCTTGATTTCTCTTTCTGTTGTTTCATTATTGGTGTATAGGAATGCAACCAATTTCTGTGCATTGATTTTATATTCTGCAACTCTGCTGAATGCATGGATCAGTTCCAGCAGCTTTTTGGTGGAATCTTTTGGGTTTTCCATATAGAGTATCATGTCACCTGCGAACAGTGAAAGTTTGACTTCGCCTTGCCAATCTGAATGCCTCTTATTCCTTTGTGTCATCTGACTGCTGAGGCTAAGACTTCCAACACTACCTTGAATAACAGTGGCAAGAGCAGACATCCCAGTCCTGTTCCCGACCTTGGGGGAAAGCTCTCAGCAAAACCACCTCTTTCTATTCTTTTTTGTCTTCTTTTATATTCTGATGAAATGTGTGTGCATATGTACAAGGTTTACAGCACTACTGAAAATCCAATTAAAAGTACACAACACATACACACCGAAAATCCAAATTTGAACAACTTTATTTCTATAAGGAACCAGCTATAAGTGGTTTCCACATTCAGATCATTTACCATATTACTACCAAAACTGGTAAAGATACATAGCATAATGGTCCAGTTCCTTTCTATTTAAAGTCTTCCAAATTTGTAAGAAATTAAGCCAGAGAATATACCACACATTCTCAACAGGATATTCTGTCTCCTTGAAGAAGTAGTTTAAGGATTTTTTATAACACATAAGCCCTGATCTCTTCTCTCAGTTACAGTCAACACAACCTGGCTTAAATAGGTTTTCTATATGGATAGTACAAAGTTCAAGACTTCACATTTCTACGTCTTTTCTGTTTACTTTAAGTCAGGTATTGAGAGAGAGCGAGACAGCAGGCATGTGCATGAGCTGGGGAGGAACAATGGCGGGGGGGTATTATCCCAAGCAGGCTCTACACCCAGTGCAGAGCCCAACATGGGGACCCAACTCATGATGGTCAGATCATGACCTGAGCCAAAATCAAGATTCGAACACTTAACCAACTGAGTCACCCAGGTGTCCCTAACTCAGGTTCATCTTTTTTTTTTTTTTTTAAGTTTATTTAACTACTTTGAGAGAGTGGAAGAGAGAGAGAGCACGTAAGCAGGGGGAGGGTCAGAGAGAGAGGAGAGAAAGAGAATCCCAAGCAGGCTCCATACTGTTCAGGTTATTCTTAAATGAAGTTTGTTATGTCTGTGAGCCTGTACAAACTAAGTATCCATGATGTGTGTGTGTGTGGGGGGGGGGGGAGAACAAATTCTATTTTACCATTCTTTCTTTACTCGTTTTTAAAGTAACTTGTTTGTTGTCCTGGTTTATCAATATTGTGGGAAAAGAATTTCATGACCTCTGAGGTTAAATTCTCATTCAGGCTGAAAATAAAATGGCTTTGTTTTCATTCACAAATTTTCTCCTGTTTAAAAACAGTAAATCTAACCTTTCCTTAACAAAAACACAATAATCCTTTCCAATCTGGCCACCTTGTCACATGATCTAATTGTCTTCTTCATCAGTCTGGAGAAAACTCACTTGAAAATTAAAAAAAAACAAAAAATCACTCCCTGGGTTAACTTCTTATAAATTTCATCAATAACAATTATTTAACATTTATAATCTCCATAAAGGCAAGGGCCAAGTCAGTCTTCTCTACTGTATAGGAAGAGCTTGCCATAGTGCCTGACAGAGTAGGTACCCAGTACACATTTAGCAAATGAATAATATGCAGCAGGTAGTATAATATAAGTAAAACAATCCATGTTCTCCCTAAGGACTTATAGTGGAAGAGGCAGATAGAGGTTTGATTAAAGTATTTCCTTCCAAAATACATTAGTCTTTTATTTATAAACAGGTAACTGATTTTCCCACTACAAATTTATTTTGTAACAACTGCCTCCTAATGAAAGGAGTATGGGTAAGTTACAGGTCAGCAAGAAATTCTACCTTAAGTTTAATGGTCAATTTTACTTACGAAAGTGCTTTCACATTAAACAACACATTCTCTACAATCACTCCAAGCATTTTATTAACCCCATCTTACAGATGCAAATACTAAGGCTAGCAAGATTAAGCAACTTGAAACTTGTAATTAAAACGTTCTAATGAAAACTAAAATTACCAAGAAGTGATCCATGCAGAAAATTTTTTGATTTGTTACTGTACAGTGTACCCTGTACTTTTTGTTTTTGATACTGTTTTACCTTTTTAAAAATTACTTAATACTTTTTAGTTTGTTTTGAGTTGTCAAGTGACAAATTTTATATTTAAAAAATAATCTACACCACCACAGTCATTCAAGTTCTATATATCTAAGAATCACTAATTATTAAGAACTTGAATGTGTCTATAGGATATCCATGATAGTGAAAACAACATAAGCAAAAAAGAGATAGAAATGGGGCTATTATTACCTCAGTATCCTACCTCTCTTTTTGCTTGCTAATTCTCCACTAGAAAGATAAATGAATAATGGCTACTACATGTACAAGTCCAAAAAGGCTGAGAATTATTTTAATAGTGTAATTCATTTCATCCTACTACAAAACAATTAAGTTCACTAGAAAGTAATTTTAAATGTTAACTGTATAGGTTTGAGGTAGAAAAATAAGATGTGTAAGATTAAACGAGGGAAAAAAAGCAATTCTCAATGACTTCTTAGCTAACCCTCAAATAAAGCAAAGAACAAGAAAATGAGATAAAACAATGAACAAAGTATTGGGAATAAACATATAATTGAAAGTCTGCTCAGACCATTCTACTAATCTTGTGCCTCTCCTCCCCCAGCTTCTGATAAAGATACAAGAGGGCAGTTCTACTTCTGCAGGCAAGAACTACTAAGAACAAAAAATTAATATAAGGTATTAGTGATAAGGAAATGTTTTTACCTTGATTTACCTGAGATTGCTAAAAGTATTTCTCTGGTCCTTTTTCTTTTAGCTCTAATTATAAATATTTTCAAACACATACATATGTTGAGACAATAGTATAATGAACCAGAAAAAAGGCACCAAAAAAATATGTGTTCCCCTAGGAAACATCTGGGTTGGCAGTATCAGTTTAAATAAATGACCACCAGGAGGAGCTCACCTAGTATATCTAAAGGGCCACGGAGATAGTCATTCAGATACACTCGAATCAAAGGAAAGGGAAGGCTAATTAATCACAGAATGCATAAGTCTGGGTCTAAACACTTCAAATGCCACTAGGTCAATAATGAAAAAACAAAACAAAACAAAACAAAACAAAACAAAACAAAACAAAACAAAACTCAACCCACTCAATCCAACCAATTTACTCCAGCCAACACCCAAGATTCATAAAGCCTGCAGATATCATTATTTAAAGTCTCTGCCAATTTCGAGCTATTAAGATAGATTACACAATTTGATTGTCCAAGCTGTGAAAATTCACCCTCCAAAACAATTTCCTTACAAATCAAATACATTTTTCCAAATCATCATGTGCTTAGAATTATTTAAGGCTATAAGTAAGTCAGAAACAAAAACTGAGATTTACCAAGATACTATTTTATAAAGTTTGTTACTAGTCAAAGCACATTTTTTCATCATGTATTTTATATATAGACTTCAATTTTTGTATACTATAGGAAATATGCCCCTTCAATAAACTTCAGGAAAATTAAATACATAAGTGATTATAAATGACTTTCTCACTCTTTTCAAGAAGACTGATTTATAACATTTACATATTTGGAGGTAAGCGAAAGTGGAAAGTAGAGAGAACTGCTACATAAATTCCAGAGGCCAACACTAACACTGTGTTCTACATTTGTTCCAGGAGGCACCATTCACACAGAATGTATCTAGAGTGGTGCAACTCAAGAGTACTAAGGAGAGAAAAATAAAACTTACAATAACCTATTAGCTAAAACACATTTCTTCTGAAAACAGCTACAAGACGGTCAAGCAGATTTGGGATGATACTGAAAGGGCTCATTTCATCTCAATTCCTCCTCTTTTTCAAAAAAGGTAGTTGTATTTTAAATCTACCCCAGAATAGCAAGATAGGCAACTGTACCAAATCGCTGCCATTAATATGTGCCTTCAACTTTAAGGTCTTGGTATTAGTTCATATCTACTTCTTGTACAATCAATTTAATCTTCAAAAAGCTCTAACTTCCCTGAATAATGAGAAGTTCTATATATTTTATCTAACATTTAGCTCTGCTTGTAATATTAGAAATAAAAAGTGTATCTTGCTAACCAAAATTAAAGATGTTCTAGTTCTAGGCAACTTGAAAGAAGTAAATGAATGAACAAACAAGAGGGGAGCTAACCACCCATAAAATATTAAGCAAGAATAATTTTAAATAAGAAGGAGAAAGAAAATATATTATTTAATAATTAAAACAACATGAAATTTAAAATTATGTAATATTACCTGCCAAAATTTTGCCTCTAGCTATCTTTAAAATTTTGGCTAATCCATCTGACAACCAATTACAAGAAAAACTTACATTGGTAATATACGGTTCAATAGCTTGAGCTGTCCTCTTCAGTAAAGCCTTTGCCAAATCATAGGCTTGTTTGTTTAAATTCTGAAAAACATTAAAAAAACCCCTATATTATATATTATATTATATTATATTATATTATATTATATTATATTATATTATATTATATATATTATATATCTCTAATTATGAAAAACAAAATATTACCTGTATTCAAAAAGCTGCTCCTGAGTACATAAATGAGAAGACTATCTAAAACTCAATTCGAATAAAAGAGAAGGCAAAGACATTTTTCTTCTTTTAAGACTGACTAGTCTACTAGATCATAAGATCCCTTCCAAGAAAGGAAAATTACATTCTCTTCCTATTTCATTCACAGCATGAAGTAAACCACACAGAAACGGTCAACAAATTTTTATTAGATAGGAGAGGAGATAGTCATTCTACATCTAGTCCCGAAGTCAAATCAGTTCAGCTGAGTACAAACACAGGCTGTTTTACCTCAGGTCCAGAAGAACACGTCATAAGAAAATGAGCTGGGTTCTAATGTGAACAGGAATAGGGGGCCCATAGGTGGGGAAAGACAAAAGAGTTTGGGGCACCTATGGGACAGCAAACTTACTCAAGGACATCTCAGACCACAGGTAAGGCCAAGGATACAGCAAACAAAACAAACAGTAAAATATGAAAAGAAAAAAGGCAGAAGAAAAAAACATCTTAAGAAAACATGTTTCTAAGAGATTCTGGCAATGACAGAAACAATCAAGACCAAAGATCTGAAAGAAAATTGCTAGTCCAGTTTAAACATCTTACAGAAAACAGGTACGCTGTAGATATCCTAAAACTCACATTCAGCATATTTTTAGATTTACATCTATTGATGCTTCTACTGAATTACTTCTTTCATTTCTAAATGCCATTAGGTATTTTACTACATAATACACTACAGCTTACTCATTCTCCTATTCATAGACTTTAAACTGTATGTCTTGTACATGCTTCTTTGTGCATATTAGACATTTTCTGTAAATTCTAGCTCTGCCATTTTTTAAATGGGCTGTTTTATCCTTATTTATTTGTAGAGTTTCTCTAAAATTCTACACACTAAAACTTTGTCAACTGTATGTATAACATATCTTAGTCTATATTGTCTTTTCACAATGTTTATAGTACCTTAGAGCATAGGGAAGTTTTTAAACTTAATGTAACCAAATCTATCAATACTTTCCTATTTGGCTTGTGCTCGCTGTATCTTTCTTAAAAAAATTTCTTCTACAATGAGGTTAAGATGTTGCTTTATATTTTCAAATAAAAATTTAAAGATCTGTTTTTCAGATTTGTATCTTTATTCTACCTCTTACTTTTATGTATGGTATTAAATAATTATTTCCCATATGGATTTTCAATTGTCCTAAAACCAATCATTAAATAAACAGTACATATTCCCTTCAATGACCTATAATACCCACACTTTGAAGTTTCTACGTAACTGTGCATCTATTTGTAAACTCTCCATTACTTCCATATGTCCCGTTGCCTACTACTGCCTGATTATAGTCAAAGGGATATGGAAATAGTGTCTTAATACTAGGTGGTAGAGTAAGTCCCCACTATTCTATTCTTCAAAATTAGTTATTATGGGCCATTTACTCTTCAATGTGAATTTTAGAATCAGTTAGTCAAATTACCCACACACACACACACAACACACATTCAAACTTTCTGTATAGTATCATACATATTCTTACCACTTTTAAAATTTATTTTTTATATTTTAGTTAACATGAAGTGCAATATTGGTTTCAGAAGTAGAATTCAATGATTCATCACTTACATACAACACCCAGTGCTCATGACAAGTGACCTACTTAATACAGACACCTAGGCCATCTCCCACTCACCTCCCTCCATCAACCCTTAGTTTGTTCTCTATCATTGAGTCTTTTGTGGGTCATATCCTTATCACTTTGCTAAAAGGTTTTGATCATAAATTACACTAAATTTTATCAAATTGTCTTTTTCTACATCTACTGATACTTTTTTCTTTGATCTGTTAATTTACACAAATATCTTAGTCTCTAAGATTCTCTAATGTTTATCCATTCTTATATTCCTAAAATAAAGCCAATTTGCTCATTATAAATAGTTTACACCGTTCCAAATGTTATTATTTTATATTGAATTTATGTGATATGATTAAAACTTTAGACTAAATTAGCCTATGACACTTCTAACTTGCTTGGCTTTGTCTAGTTTCTCTATGAAGATTATATTCCACTCATAAAGTGAACTGTGGAGCATTTCTTCCTTTTCTATAATCTAGAAAGGTGTACTTGACATTTGAATTGTATGCTACTTAAATGATTAGGAGTTATGTCCTGATGTTCAGTTTAAGTTCTTTTGTGGTTGGTTTGTGTTCTGCTGCTGTTACTTTTATTATTGCTGCCACTGTTGTTTGGGAGGAAGGGATTTTGTTCATTTTATGGATACAATTTTTAAAACGAATTCTATTTCTTTTACTGGTTAAAGGTTATTTAAAATTTTCTCTGGCAAGTTATATTTTCTAGGAAATTCTTTTACCTAATTTCAAATATATTACCATAAAATATTGTTCATAGAACTGTCTTTTTAGCTTTTTAATGTCTGTTGTTCCCCATTTCATTCCAAAACCATATATTGATACCATCTCTTTTTTTCTGATTCAACTTACCATGGATTTGCCTATTTAATACATTTTTCAAACTGCCAGCTTTGAGTTTGTGTGAAATGTACTGTATTTTCTATGCCTTTAATTTCTGTACTTGTTTTCTTCCTTGTATACAGTGTATAATCTGATTATTTTTATAAACTTCCTGAATTGGACACTTGGCTAATAAAATTAGATTTAAAAAACATTCAGGGTGCCTGGGTGGCTCAGCTGGTTGAGCATCCAACTTCAGCTCAGGTCATGATCTCACAGTTTGAGGGTTCAGGCCCTGCGTCAGGCTCCGTGCTGACAGCTCAGAGCCTAGAGGCTGCTTCAGACTCTGTGTCTCCCTCTCTCTCTCTCTGCCCATTCTCTGCTAGTGTTCTGTCTCTGTCTCTCTCTCTCAAAGATAAATAAACATTTAAAAAATTAAAAAAAAAAAAATTTAAGCTGTGTCCTACAAGTTTTAATATGTATCATTTTAATAATCATTTCTAAATATTTCAGAATTGCCATTATGATTTATTTTTTTGTTTCTGTTTTGTTTTTAATTTTTTTGTTTTCTTTCTTGCCCCCCCCCCCCAACCCCCGCCAAAACCCTTGTCTTGAGGGCTGACTTTCAACAGATCACAGCGAGGGAGCAGCTCTGCTATGTACAAAACCCCAACCATTATGATTTATTCTTTTGACATGTTAATCATGGTTGCTATAAACTTGTTTGTTTCAAATCTTCAAAATTCCCACAAACTTTATAATCATTGGGAAAACTGTTAAGATAAGCCACCAAGTGGTGAGTTTGTTTCTTTCTCTTTGTAATTCTTTCAGTTTATACTCTATATATTTGAGCCTACATACATGCAACTTTGAATATCTTCCTGAGAACTAAATGTTTTATCATTGTACAAATCCCTTCTTTACCCAGTAATGACTATTACATCTGATATTAGTACAACTTGTTTCAGTTTTCTTTCAGTTAATATATGCCTGGCAAGTCTTTTTTCCATCCTTTTATAAGCTTTTGACTTTTTTGTGACAGTACTTTTGTTCTTATCTCTTTGACCAACTGTATTATTATTATTATTATTATTATTATTATTATTATTACTATTTTGTGAGAGACATGCACAAGAGATAAGGGAGGAAGGGCAGAGAGGAGAATCCAACACAGGACTCCATCTCAGGACCATGACATCATGACCTGAGTTGAAATCAAGAGTCAGACACTTAACTGACTAAGCCACCTAGATGCACAACACCCCCCAACCCCCCTGCACTGGATTATTTTCAATCCAGTATGACAGTCTAAGTAGCAAATTTAGACCATTTACATTTATTGTAATTCTTTCTTTTACTCTAATCCTGAAAATTTTAATATGAATACTTCAAGTTTGATGTTAATCAGTAGCTCTATACTCCCCACCACCACCAGGATTAGATCACTCACTGACTCTCCATTAAGCCATTTAATCTCATCTGTTATTATGTTATTCGTATCCAGTAATTCAGGACTATTTTGTTAACATCCCTGTAATCATTATCATTGCTACTATTTTTTTTTAATGTATTAGTTCTTATTTGGAGCATTTCTTTGTACATCATTATTTCTTGTTCCTTCTTTTAATTCAACTTCCATCATTCTACAATACTCACATAGTTCATTCAGGAAGAATCTATTGACAAGTGAGTATTGAATATCTTAATTGCACTCAAATTGGATATGTGACTACACACACCTACACATACATGCACAGTTATTTTATCTTAGCACTTTGGAAATATAGTCCCATTATCTTCTGGCATCTATCCTTGTTACTGAGAAGTCAGCAATAGATTAATCTTTATTCCTTGGTAAGTGTCATGCCTTTTCCCTTTGGGTGCTTTATAGATTATTTGGCATTCTAGAATTTCTGTTGGCATTCTAGAATTTCTCCAGGATATTCCTGGACTGGGATTTATTTTTATTTATTCTGCTCATGACTTTTGCTACCTAACCCATAAATCCATGCTTTCCAACAGCTCTGGAGAATTTTAAGCAAATTTCTATTTAAACATTTCTTCTCTACTCTCTACTTTGTGTTCTGAAATCACTATCAACTATATTGGTCCTTTTCATTCTGTTTTTCATGTCTCAGTATTTTTCATGTCTTCTTTATCTCACTTTACCTGTGTAATTCCTTGATCTATCTCCTAGTTCTCAAAATCTTTTATAACCCAATAAAGATCTTAATTTCAATGACCATTTCTCATTTCTACTTTTTTCCTAAACTTCTTTCATATATCTAGCTATTATGTTTTTAACTCTTATTTTCATGCCTTTGATCCCTTGAAGCATATATTATCTTTAAATCTTTTAAGGTATTTATTATTTTTATCTAACAAATGTATTATCTGAATGTTTAGGTCTATTTGCAGTATTTAACTTTCAGCATTGATGGACTATTTTAAGAATCTGGAAATACTAGAGGCACCTGGGTGGCTCAGTCGGTTAAGCGTCTGCCTTCGGCTCAGGTCATAATCTCCCGGTTTGTGAGTTGGATTGTGAGTTGGAGCCCCATGTCAGGCTCTGTGATGAGAGCTCAGAGCCTAGAGCCTCCTTCAGATTCTGTGTCTCCCTCTTTTTCTGCCCCTCCTGCACTCATGCTGTCTCTCTCAATAATATAACAAATAAACGTTAAAAAAATTTTTTAAAAAGAATCCGGAAATATTAAATTATGCAGTCATCTTCATGGAAGCACTTTTTGTGTGAATGTCATATACTTGTGAAATTAGATTATACCGTGCCAGGAAGTTCTTCAGTTTGCACAGATCTTTATACTCGTGACTCCTGGCCCCTCTCTTTAACTCTCTCTTTTATCCCTTTCACAGAACCATTATTTCCAACTGTTTACTGGAGAGTTAGTCATTTTCAAAGAACAAGACACACAAACAAGTCTTGATTAATATCACCAAGGGAAGAAACACTGTCATGAACATATCCTTTGTCCAGAAATTAGTAGAGACTTCCCTTTTAATTTCACCCCCCACTCCATCTAACTACTGCTGTCTTAGAGCTATGGCTCTAACTGCTTTCATAAAGTTATGACACATAAAGTTATATGATAGCATCTAAGCAGTATTAACTCACTCCTTGAAACATATCCTACATCACACAGTTATTACAGATATTTTATCACATAAACTACATCTGCTTAATTAGTAACTAATAAGTGTACCATGTTTTACTAATATTTATTAATATTAACCAATAAAACAGATTCTCCAAAACTAAGGTTAAAGCAGGAAAAATTATATTTGGAACATAAGCACAAATTCTTGACCTTAATATTAACAGGCTTTAGACATACTGGTATATGTTGCTACTTACCTTATGTGCAGGTACCAGATTTACCAAAACTGTATCCAAAAGCTCCTGAGATACTGTATCACCTTCACAAATAATAGAACTCATGAGGTCTACCATATGCATATGAACTTTCTGATTGTGGCCATTGCTGAAATTCAAAATAGATATTTTATTTAAAGCATACAGGATTCAGGGGTGCCTGGGTGGGTCAGTTAAGTGTCGGACTTCTGGTTTAGACTCAGGTCATGATCTCACTGTTCAAGAGTTCAATCCCCACATGGGGTCCACAGTGACAGTGCCAATAGTGGAGAGCCTGCTTGGGATTTTCGCCCTCCCCCTCCCCTCTTTCTCCCTCTCCCTCCCCCTCCCTCTCTCCCCCTCCCCCTCCCTCTTTCTCCCTCCGCCACTGCCCCTTCCCACCTGTCCCTTGTTCACGCACATGTGCACATAAACATTTTCCTAACACTAGTACAACATGAAGTATTAGGATATATACAACTTCACAAAGGACCACGCCTTCTCTCAAAAATAATAAAAATAAAGTGTACAGAATTTAATCATAACATGGTACTGAAGAACACTACTTTATAAAACATTATACTAAAATATCAAATCAAATTCCATATATTCACTTAAAGCTTCCCTGTATCCCAAATCTTATAGGAGCATCCAAAATATATTTTAAACTGTATTTCCTAGATTACTTTTCCCTAATTTTAAACCAGTCTCACAATCAAAAGCAATTGAATCAAATATCAACTTTAGTTTTGCCTTAAATTCAGAAAATCAAACTGCTGCGAAGTTAATTCTAGTAGATAATTTTAAAGAATACACAAAAACTCAACTATTTACATGAATCAAGGAGCCAATAATATTTAAAGATAAAAAATATAATCCAAAAAATTTTTTTATTTTGGCTATATAGACTGCCTTATGCCACTCTTGTATTATACCTTACAAATTAAGTTCTATTCACTTTTAAAACATCTATAAAAATAATGTTAGTGAGGCTTTTTTTAAGTTTATTTATGTATTTTGAGAGAGAGAGAGAGAGCGAGCACAAGCAGGATAGAGGCAGAGGCAGAGGCAGAGGCAGAGGCAGAGGCAGAGGCAGAGGCAGAGGCAGAGGCAGAGGCAGAGGCAGAGGCAGAGGCAGAGGAGGAGAGAGAGAAAGAATCCCAAGCAGGCTGCACCCTGTCAGCTCAGAGCCTGACCAAGGGCTCGATCTTGATCTAACCGTGAGATCACGGACCTGAGCTGAAATCAAGAGTCAGTAGCTTAACAGACTGAGCCACGCAGGTGCCCCATGTTAATGAGTTCTAATGTTACTTAGAACCTTCCAAATACTCATCATAACAAACAGTTAATGCATAATCACCTATAGGTTTTAAATTCTATGTATTTAGTTATATGCCTAGTAAAATGAACTTACTTTATAACTGAAAATAATGTTCTGTATAACTGGGTAAAAATTTCATTGCTATCTTCCAACTCAAAGCATATGTTATACGACTTGACCCAAGCAATGTTCTAAAAATAAGAAATAAAAAAAGCGAAAGGTAAACACTTTAATTAGTAAAAATATACAAGCAAAAAACCCAATTTGAAATATCATCTCAAGATATATTGCTTACCTCAAGTAAGTAAAAATACCTATTAAATTGTGGGCTCTTTGTATCCTCTAGCCCCTTCAACTGCCTTGTTATAAACATAAATATATCCTTCAAAAAAAGAGACAAAGTATTGTTTAGATTATGAATGCTAAGCAAAAATATTCACTAAACTCCTAAAGCTAATTCAGCACTCATGTGTATCTACCATAATAAAGAACCAGGGGGAAAAACTGTATTTAGCTGGAACTTCTTAGAAAAATCTTACCATATGGAAACACTAAACATCTTATTGCCCTTCACAGGAAAACAGTAAATAATTTACCATGCTCTTGGATACAGAAAAACCTCCATCTTAAAGCAAGTTAAAAAACTAGACCCAAAAACTAGTAAACCAAAATTTATCCTATTATGAGTATAACAAAAGTGGCAGTGACTGAGAACTAATTAGGTTTGCTGGAACAGACTATATAGATAATTATACAGCAAAAACACAGTTTGGGAAACTTAAAATTCCAAAATAAATCACCAAGTGAAAATATACTAGATCACAGAAACTTAGAAATTTTAAAAAGACCTGTAGAAGTTAACTTATAAAGCTTTCCTACCTAATCATTGTAATTACTTGTTTTTCCCCACCATTTCTTGATCTATCCCCATCTCCTGGCTTTTGATTTTTTTACTATGTCTTCCTTTTGTACCTGGATAGAGATAGGTTCAATGTCACTTTAAGGCAATTTTTATGGAGATAAGCCTTTTAAGATCTTAGGAAAGGGTAAAATTAAAAAAGCTAATTCTGCAAAGGAAGCATGCTAATCAATCAATACTAAGAAAAAAAATATTTCTCTTCGAAATAAAATGATAAGAATATTTTTAAAGGAGAAGAAAGATACAGGTAACTGACTAGCTTTTCAAAAAAAAATACTATGAAAAGTACAACCTGCAAAATGGTTACTTTGATAGCAATACTGAACAAAATACATCCTCTGTGAATAAACCCTCCTAGTGTGATTAAGAGAAAACTAAGTGCCACATTGACTACCTGGAGATAGAAAGAAAACAATCATTTATAACCTCTACAACAATCACTGACCTATTACACATGAAGCCAGATGTATAAAAAGGGTTTTCTGATGACAACAATAAATTGACAGTGGAAATACGAGGATCAATGTGTCAGTTTTCTATTGCTGCTACCACAAAGAAAAATATAAACTTTATGTTAATCAATAGTGAAAACTACTCCATAAATATTTAGAGAACATCCTTGAAATGATTAAATTTTAAGTACTACCTCAACAAAAGAAAAAAAAGAGGCATTTAAAATAAGACCAAAAAATATGAACAGAAAATATAAGATACTTTAAATTTTTCAGCGATGGAATAATCCAAAACGATGCTAATTTAGTCTCAGCTCCTCAATATTCTTCCTATAAATTGTCCTGTTATAAATAGAACCGATGTGTAATATTCTTTTGGGAGGACTTTTCACTACCCAAAAGCTCTAGGATAGGTTACTGATGATGCAAACTGAGAAATTCACAAGAAGCAGAAGAAACCTGTGGCAGTACTCTTAAATTAGACCTTCCTCTTCATCAGAATGCCAACAACACACTAGTAAGGAAGAGCCCACATCCCATCTCCAAATTAGAGGTTTATAATTACAAAATAAAATATATACCTGGGTACACAAGTCCACAGATCAGCTCATGTTATCTACTTAAACCTCTGACCATTCTCAAATTTCACAATTCAATTCCACCTTTAAGTGACAAATACTGCCCCTATCCTGAGATTCTTTACCAAGTTAAAATATTAAACAACTACGACCAAAGCAGGTTGGGCATTCCATGCTAGAATTTTGGCAGACTTGATGAAATGAGCAAGTTCCTCACTCCAATTATCAAGAAGCAACTCCATGAAATTAGGGGCTGTGTGAGGACTCTTTTTCACCACTGTAAACCCAGTTCCTGACACATAATTAAAACATCAATACTTATTAAATGAAATAAACCTAAACTGCCCGTCATTTTATCCACACTGGGTATTAATAATCTTCTTATGGATTCATTCTCTAACCCACAGTTTCCACAATTATCTTTTATTATTACTGGTTTTTCTCATTTTCTAACCTGCTTTATTCAATTTCTTTTTGCACAGCTCTAGTTATTTCACACTTTCTAGCAGCTGGACTAATCATGCTAGTCTCCTTTTTTCTTTCCTCTTTTAAAGATTCTCCATTCATATGGCTTTACTTACGACTACTTTAAACAGGTACTAGGAGTCGTTTCTAACTTTTCATTAAAATTTTGTTCACTGTATTGTCTTCCAAACAATTCACATCACAATCACACCTTCCTTTAAATGAATGATTCATATGGTATACATTCAGGCTTATATTAAATACCATGTTTTAAATAATGAATATGGTCTTCAGTATGGATGTTCAAAAGGGAAAAGTATCCCCCTCCAAGTGTTGCTGAAACAGAGCTAATGATAACATACTATAATAAGTATAGAGTACACTGTACTAATCTACTTCTTACCCTAAGGATCAAAATTCTTTAATAAAAGTAAGTACTAAATGGGGTATGTGTGTGGGGGGGGGGGGGGTCTTTAAAAAGTAAAGTTGTTTAATAAAAGACTGCTGCAGGTAATGTCGAAAAATCCAAAGAAATTATCCAAATACCTTAACTCCCATTTTAGTTAGAAAGATAAATAGAAGCACCAGTTACTATTTTAAGTTCTTTAAGTCAGTACTTGCCTTTAGTTTATCAGGGGATGTGTAAGGAGCTTCAGGAGCATAAATCCTGAAAATATCGGCAAGGCAGCAGGCTACCAATAAGCGAACATCTTTATCAGGATGCTTGAGGAAAAAATCTGAAGCAAGATGTAAAGCTAGGTTTAAATAAAGCTCCTTTTCTTCTTCAGAGTCCTGGTCCATATCCATGAAAGTTTTCACAACCATCTGTACAAAAATAAAATAATGAAATAATGAAATCTTTCATGCAAAAATACAGTCATTTGAAATAACATCCAAATTAATTGCAAAGATTAACTTCCAAATAATTAATATAAAGTACTTTCATTTTTCCTCTCAGAGAGAACAGATCCTTCTAAAACTACAGAAAAATAACTTTTCTTTTAAAAGACTAAAATACTTTCCATTTACCCATCATTTACCCATTTACCTGCTTGCCAAATAAGTTTAAAACTAGCCTTATATTTAACAGAAGACCATTTGGGAAGAGAAATAAAAAAAAAAAAAATAGTTACAGAGAGGGAAGCAAACCATAAGAGAATCTTAAATAGAGAAAACAGGGTTGATGGGGATGGGAGGCGGGGGACGGGGAAAATGGGTGATGGGCATTAAGGAGGGCATTTGTTGGAATGAGCACTGGGTGTTGTATATAAGTGATGAAAAACAGGAACCTACTCCCAAAGCCAAGAGCACACTGTATATACTGTATGTTAGCTAACTTGACAATAAATTATATAGATATTTAAAAAAAACCCAAACAACTAGCCTTACATGGCATTTCTGGTCTTTTACAACTGGACTAAAAGGAGTATGTCCTTCTTAAAAACTGCGCCCCTTTTTTATAGATAATATACCTAATCCTTATATTATACTTCTTAGGAAAAGAAACAATTTATTTTTCCATCTGAGCCATAAACCATTCCAGATATACAGATTTATATCTTCAGCTAAAAAAGAATATATAAATATACTTAAGAAAGGATGATGAAGATGCATTCCTGAACACTAAAAAGCTACCATGAAGTGACTACCACAGCATCCAACAAAATATTTCTTGTGCCACTGTAAAAGAGAATATGACATGGATAGTTATTAGCAGAACTCACTGACATGTATGGAGTGAGCAGAAATAACCTATAGGAAATGGTTCCTTTTTCAAAAACATTTACATAAAGGAAGCAGGACAGAAATAAAAATGGTGAGAATTGGTACCATTTGAGTTCTGTAAAAAGCTTTCTCTAATTTCAGTACCAGTTGTCGCAATGAACCCTCCATCTGTACTATTCTTACTTCAAATGAGACTTTAAATCGCCTAACTTGACAGGAGCACACATTTAAATACAATTCTAATGGAAAGGTAACCACCTGGCATCCACTAGGTGGTGCTGCGAATACTAATCAACAAGTAGGGCTGCCACCAAGTATCAATAGCTATGAGTTGGTCCTTAAAAAACACAAGGATTTCTACTCTGCCAGAGAGCTAGACTTCTGAGTAATAAATCATCTAATGTGTTGCTAGGGAACAGTGTTCCTCAGAGGGCAGACCCTCAGTTCTATTATGCCAGACACCAGAAACAACAGTAGACTAATCCTGCTAGTGGGGCACTACAGTTAGCTTAAGGGCACGAGGTCCAGAGTTACTTCCTAACTTATTAATTTTATTGATGTAAGATGTATGCTTTGACAGCCTACGCATATTATGAAAAGAGGCAAAGAAAAAAAAGAGAGACCCACATGCAGGAGACCATTACTTTCTCTAGAATCTCTTCACCAAAAAGTAAGAGTTTCAGTATACTTTGAATAAAATGTTATAGGAAACCCTAGAAATTATATAATGACACCTTACCTGTTAACAAATTGTTGTAATTCACAAAACTTATCCCCATAATTGTACATTTCAAAAATTACCATCAGCCCACATTAAATCCTTTTTATAATTCTCTAAGAGGGTTGCTAAAAATATGGATAAGTATAAGTATAAATTAGGAAACAAAAATGAAGGAAAAGTATATTAACCAGATTTCTGGGCATAGATGTCAACAAAATAATGAAAACATATTACAAACACTAAATGTGAGCACTGTGGAAATCATTCCACCTAGATTAACAAAGTTTACTCAAGGGCTAAATAATGAGAATCCCTCAAAATTGTCTACAACTCAAATGGTGTTATAAAACTCAGTAACTCACATTTAAGTTGTCTATTAAAGATGTCTGAGAAAATAACATCTCTACAAGACACTAAATGTTAATCAGCCTTTAAGTATAATTTCTGCATTTAATAATACTTTCTTAGCAAACAATAGAGAAGTTTACCTATCACTGCTAAAATATAATCTGAGGAAATAAATGAATATTCGCTTCTCTAAAAAGTCAATAGATGAAGAGAATGTAGATACACAGAAAATGGAACATGTGATATAGAAAGGGCTTGTAGCTTCACTATTTTTAACAAAACATACACAAGTTCCTAAGTAGATATAACACACACAAATTGGCATTTTTAATGTGCTCAAAGATGTCTTTTCCTTTGAATAATAAACTTCCGATATTTTTTGACATTCTAATACTTTATGCATAAAGGTATAATACTAAGACTTTATAGGAAATTTACGAGCATTAGGAATAAACCATGCAGCAATACCCATAAAACAGTACTTTGCTTTAAGGTTCCTAGGCCTTCAATTATTAATTAAGGTAGGTTTTCCAGTCTTAAAATACTGGATAAATAATAATAATGTATCAAGCAACATAAACGTCTAGGTAGATATAATCTAGAAGGGAAAAAATGCTGAAAAATAAAAACATGTCCACTAACTGATGAATTAGCTTAACATTCTCTTTGGCCATTCTGCTCCTTTAATCATTTTATAATCACAGGGACTATCACTGCCCTGAAGCAAAAGTAAAATATTGTTCAAACACATATAAAGAGACTAGAGCCATACAACGACTGCCTCATCTATGGAAGTTCACCATCAATCTTGATTCATTGCTGCATGTCAGAAGCAGGGAGAGAAGCTAAAAGTAAAGCACTTTAACCTACTCTCAAAATAACTTACAAGAAAGTAAAACACAGCCTAAGTGCTCAGTACAAAGACCGTAAACTTCCTTTCTTAGAGTAAAATGGCTGTTTTCTAAAATAAATGAGATATAGAACAAAGGAGAACTCTCTACAGACAACAAAGAATATAAAGAGTACTACAGATTGATTCTTTATGCTCAAGTATAGGAAGCCCTAGAAAGCCATTTTTAGCTTTCATTTGCTTTTTTAGCTTTCATTTGTTTTTCAGATGCCCTAATAAAATACAGCTCTATGTGATTTCCACAGGTAACAGCCCACCCTAAACAGATGCCCCCAAAATGTAACACAATTATACTCACCTTTAACCGTCTCACCATTTCCTCTTTAGATATTTTATCTGAGATTTCTTTGACACCAGGAGGATAAGTAATTTTCCCATCATTGGTCCTTGTCTTTGAATGAGCCATGATGGAAATATTTTTACCCCTAAAATAAGAAAACTATTAGATGCAAACGAAAAAATAAGTATAAACAAAATTAATAATAAACATAAGTTACCTATCTTCCCACCAAGTAATTTATTATAACTACTTCCTAATTTACAGTAGGTCACTTCTCTAATTAACGAAAAACATTTTATTAAACATTTCCCCAATTTTTTTCAACTGTATGTTAATTTCCATTTCCACTACTGGCAAGCTAAGTTATTTGCACTAACCCTCCAACTACAAAAATTATAAATAATAAGGGGGAAAAAAAACCAAAATAAGCATGTTTTTTAAAGCATCACAAATTACTTGGCCAAAATAAAACCAAATACAAGACCTGAGAATAGTAAATGGAGCACTGGAACATTATATCCATTTAGGCTCTAAGGCCATTTGCCAACCCTGCCAAATCTAGAGTTCAGTTTTGGTGGTCTTATGAGGCAAGAGGGACAGAAGTAAATTTCAACCTGTCAAAGTAGAATATCAAAGAGACCTTCCTGACATCAATGCAGACTACCCCATCTCCAAAAGAAATCACAAAGATAAGCCAGAAATCAACATGTGCCCATGCCCCCATCACCAGGGGACAGCAGAGAAAGCTGCCTTGGTACTAAGCAAGGCAACATAGATACAAGGGAGGTACAGCTAATTAGTTTTTGCCATGGGCCTGCACGTTTGCTGAGGTTCATATTACCTGAGTTGTCCAGAGAACCTCAACATATGAACTCAGTGACCCCTGAGTGGTAGTACCTCCAAGCACCTAATTAAGTAAAATTCTGCACCTCAAACAATCCCCACTATGATGTTTCCAGGGGTCAAAATGAGCACTATCAAGTCAAAAATAATCAAGAACCTGAAGAAACATGACACTATGAGAAAGAATCAGCAGAAATACCAAACACCAAGACAGGACACACAAAGACTTCAGATGTTACAATTATTGAACAAATTATTAAACAAATTGCAAAACTATATTTATCATTAAAAACATAACAAGGAATAAATAATTATACAGAGTAAACCAGAAAAGTAGAATTTCTAAAAATAAAAAATGCAAAAACTGAAACTAAAAACTCAATGGACATACTTATTAGCAGATTAGAAAAAGCTATCAGAATTAGTCAACTAGAAGAGAGGTCAAAAGAATATACAGAAGGCAGAAAAGTTTAACATGATTCACGGGAGTATCAAAAGAAAACATGAAAGAGACCTCTGTCAGAGGAAAACAGCATAAAATATCAATCCATAAATTCAAGAACGCAAACAGAATTAAATTCAAAATACTAAGAATTCTACAGAACAAAACCTTAAAGCCATCATATTACCTTGAAAGGAACAGTATTTAAACTAGTAAGTGGCTTCTCAGTAGCAACAATATAAGCCAGAAGACAGCAAAATGCCATCCTCAATGCGGGAAAAGACTATAATTGCAAAGCTAAAGCTTACATCCAAGGAATATAATTTTCAAGAATAGATTGGAATAAGGACAAATTAGCCAAAGAAAAACTGAAAGCTGTAAGTAAACATATAGTATTTAGAATATTGTTTAGCATTTATTATGTAACCCCCCCCCCCTCCGCCCCCGACACAAGCTTACATTTCTGAAGGAGTTCAAAATCAAGGAAACAATCTATGGTAAGTCAAGACACTGAGCATCTTTGGTAGGAAATGTAACTAAAAGAGGGATAAAGAGGCTATATTGGGTACAGGTAATGTTCTACTTCTTTATCTGGATGGTGGTTATAGAACTGTTTTCACTTTGTGTAAAGTCACAGAGCTAGACAATATTAGACAACATAATTTTTTACACTTTCCTCAGTTATATTCTACTTCAACAAAAAATAAAAATCTCCAAACATTAAAAATTTCGTAAGTATACTTCCTAATAATGAATGAATCAAAAGAAAACAAGTATATGATCAATAAAGTAAAAACTCAGAAGACAATCATAAATTTTTGACATATCAGCATGTGAAAATTCAAATATGAAGAAAATCTGTACCTTACTAAAAATGACTCAAGAAAAAAAATACCTTTAATAAACTTAATCAACAATCAATAAATATTCCTATAAGGAAAAAACTCCAGGTCTACATAGCTTTACTAGTGAATTCTATCAAATAACTGAGGAAGAAATAATTTCAATGCCACATAAATAATTCCAAAGACTCAAAACACAAGGGAATCTTTTCCAACTAATCTTATACAACTAACTAGCACAACATATCAAAACCCAATGAGAAAAATCAAGAAAAATCACATACCAGTCTTGCTCATAAACAAAGATGCAAAATTCCTAAATAAAATATCAGGAAACCAAATGTAGCAACGTTATTAAAAATTGGGTTTATCCCAGGAATGCAAGGTTAGATTCCTCATATTAACAGATTAAAAAGAGAAAAACAAGGGGTGCCTGGATGACTCAGTGGGTTAAGCATCCAACTCTTAGTTTCAGCTCAGGTCATGATCTCATGGTTCATGAGCTCTAGCTCCACATTCCCAGTGGGGAGCATGCTTGGGATTCTCTCTCTCTGCCCCTCTCCTGCTGGCATGTGCTCTCTCAAAACAAATAAACTGAGACAAAAAAAGAAAAATGATGTGATAATCTCAATAAATAAAGAAAAAAAAAGTTTGAAAACTTCAACATCAAGACTATAAGACAAAAAAGAGAAAAGCTTAACAAACTAAAAACTGGATGAGTTTCCTTTATCTGAGAAAGGTCGGGTGTTACAAATACCATACACCATAAATCATGTTTATTGATGGCCCATTAATCATGATCCACTGGAAGATTTTTACTTAGGATCAAAACATACACAAGCATACCTCCATCATCACTTCTACTTGACCCAGTAATAAAGATGGTAGTCAACAAAGTAAGAAATGAAGAATATAAAGATAAAAAAAGAAGGAACAAAACAGCTACCGTCTGCAGACTATATGATTATGTACATAGAAACAACAAAAGGACTTACAGATAAAACCTCAGAATTAAGAAGATTGAGTTTAGTGGGGCACCTGGGTGGCTCTCAGTTGGTTAAGTGTCCAACTCTTGGTTTTGGCTCACGGTTTGTGGGATCGAGCCCCATGTTGCAACAGCAGCATGGAGTCTGCTTGGGATTCTCTCCCTCTCCCCCCTGTCTCTGCCCCTCCCCCACTCGCACTGTCTTTGTCTCTCTCAAAACAAACAAACTAAAAAAAAGAGAGAGAGAGAGAGAGAGGATTGGGTTTAGCAAGGGTATAGAGTAGAAAACTCAATATGTAAACATCAAATGCCTATAGCTAGCACAATACATAACAGTAAAAGACTGAATAATTCCTCTGAAGATCAGAAACAGAACAAATACGTCTGCTCTTACCACTCTTATTCAAGATTATACCGGAAGCCCTAGCCAGACACACTAAGGCAAGATAAAGGATATAGAAGCCACACAGATTAAATAGAAGCCACATTTCCAGATGGCATGGTTGTTACATAGAAGATTCTAAAAGAATCTACAAAAATAAAAAATAAAAAACTCATTCATCAAGGTTGCAGAATATAAAGCTCAATATACAAAATCAATTGTATTTCTATATACTAGCAAGGAACAGATGGAAACCTTCGTTAAAAGCACAATACTATTTTCAATCACTCCTACTATAAATGAAATACTTCAGTATAAACCTAATAAAACATATACAAGATTGGTATGCTGAAAATTATAAAATACTAATGAAAGAAACCACAGAAATTTAAATAAATGGAAGACATACCATGTTCATGGATGGGAAAACTCACCATAGTAAAGATGTCAGATTTCCCTCAAACTGATCTACAGGTTTGGAGATTCTAACAAAATCCCAGCAAGACTTTTTGTAGACAGAAACAAGCCTATTCCAAAATGTATACAGAAAGGCAAAGGAACTAAAATTGATGAAACAATTTTAGAAAACAATGAAGTAGAAGGTAATCATTCTACACAACTTTAAAACTTTTTATATAGTACAATAAACAATACAATGTGATGTGGGTAAAAGGGACAGACCTATAGATCAGTAGAAAAAAAACAGACAACCTGAAAGAGATCTGCACAAGTATGCCCAATTGGTGTGTGTTGGGGGGGGGGGGGGGTTGTTGTTGTTTTTACAAAGGTGGTAAAGCAACTGAATGAAGCAATAATAGTCTTTTCCACATATAGTGCTGGAGCAATGGATAAACACAGACTCGGAAAAAAAAAAAAAAAAAAGAAAAAGAAAAAAAGAAAACCTTGACCTAAGTGTCTCATATCTTATACAAAATTAATTTAAAATACACCAAAGATTTAAATAGAAAATGTAAACAAAAATTTTTAAAAGAAAACATGGAAGATATCTTCACTATTGAGACTAGAAGGGTTTTTAGAAATGACACTACAAGATCCATAAAATGAAAAAGTGACAAACTGGATTTCAAAAATTAAAAACTTTTGCTCTGTGAAAAAACTGTTAAGAGAAAAGTTAAGCTATATATTGGAGAAAATATTTGCAAATACATATATGACAGAGCACATGTATCTAGCCTATATAAACAAGTCTTAAAAAGATACTATAAAAAAATAATCCATTACAAAATGGGCAAAAGACATGAACAGACATTTGAAGAGGAAATGCAAATGGCAAATCAGCACATGAAAAAATGTTCACCTCATTAATCATTAGGGAAATGCAAATTAAAAACAACTTAAGGAAAAAAAATCCATTATATACTATTAGAATGGCTAAAATAGAAAATAGCGACAACATCAAATGTAGGCAAGGATGCAAAGAAATTGAATCTAGACACTGCTGGTAGAAATGTAAAATAGTACAAACATAGTTGAAAATAATCTAGCAGTTTCTCATAAAACTGAACAGGCACTTTATCATACAAACCAGCAATTTCACTCTTGGGAATTTTTCCCACAGAAATGAAAGCTTGTGTTCATGCAAACCTGTATAAGAATATTTATAGCAGCTTATTCATACACCCCAAAACCGGAGGCAATCGAAAGCTCCTCAAGGAATGATCAGTTAAACTGACAGATCCATAAAACGCACTACTAAAAAACTTACTTACTGACACATGCAATAATCTATGGTCATTAGACTTATTGTAATATCAAAAGGTTACATGCTATATGGTTTCATTAATTTAACATTCTCAAAATGACAACTATAGGCATGGAGAACAGATTAGTGGTTGCCAGGGTACACAGATAAGACTGAGTGGTAGCATGAGAGAATTCTTTCATAATTCTGTATCTTGATTGTGATGGTAATGACAAGAATCTATACACAGGATCAAAGTACACAGGACTACATACACTCAGAGAGAGAGAGAAAATATTGTGCAAAAACTTGAGAAAACAAAGTAAGATCAGTAATTTAATTAACAATATTATACAAATGTCAATTTCCTAATTTGATATTGTACTACAGCTACATCAGATGTCACAACCAGCAGAAGATAACTGAAGGGCTCATAGGATTCTATGTTCATTTTTTACAACTTTATGCCTATAATTATTTCAAAATAAGAAGGCTTAAGAGCAAACCAATCAATTGTATTCATATGGACAGCAACTAAAAAGTTTAAAAATGCAATTTACATAGAAAAGCATAAAATACCTGCAGTAAATCTAACAAAAGATGTGCTTTTAGAGAAAATCATAAAGCTTCACTGACAGAAATGAAAGAAAACCTAAATAAATGAAGATATATCATGGGCTGGGTTGGAAGTCTCAAATACTGTAAAGATAGCAAATCTTCCCTGTGATTATGGAATCAATACAATCCAATCAAATCCAAGTTTTGATTTTAAAAGAACTATAGCAAATTTATTTTAAAATTTATATGTAAATGCAAAAGGCCAAAAATAGCAAGATACTTAAAGAAGAAAACACTCTAAATGGATTTGTTCTATCAGATATTAAAACCCATTATAAAGGTAATTTAAATGATGTAGCATTAGTGCAGGAGGGAAAAAAAAAATCAATGGAAAAGACAGCCTGGAAACAGAGCTACGTGAAATTAATATACGTGAAAATTAATATATGAAACGCACAACAGTAAGAAAAGATCAGAGAGGACAAGATAAAAAGTTCCGAATATTGCCTAATATTTCAACAACATTAAATATTCCAATCCATGAACACTGGATGTTTTTCCATTTATTTGTGTCTTACTTCTTGGTACACAAGTGTTTTGCCTCCTTGATAAAGTTTATTCTCAAGTCATTTTTTTTCTTTTTGATACTATTGTGAAGGAATTCTTTTGTTCATCTCCCACAGTTCATTGTTAGTATATAAAAACGTAACTGATTTTTGCATGTTGATTTGGTATCCTGCAACTTAACAGAATTTATTAGCTCTAAAAGGTTTTTTTGCAGGATCTTTAAGGTTTTCACATCATCTATAAACAGGTAATTTTACTTCTTCCTTTCTGATTTGGATTCCTTTTATTTCTTGCTTTTACTTTATTGTCTAATTGCTCTGACTAGGACTTCCAGTACCATGTTGAACAGAAGTGGCAAGACTGGGCATCTTTGTCTTGTTACTGATCTTAGAAGAAAGCGATTTTTCACCATTGAGAAATGCAAATCAATAAGGAGGAATCACTTCACTTCTGTTAGGATGGCCATTATAAAAAAAAAAAAAAAGAAGAAGAAGAAGAAGAAAAAGAAAAAAAAAAGCTAACAAGTGTTGACAAAATGTGAAAGATAAAGAACTCTTGTACATTGTTGATGTGAATATACAATGATGCAGCCAGTAGGGAAAACAGTAGGGAGGTTCCTCAAAAAATTAAAAATAGAACTACCATACAATCCAGAAATCATGATCCTGGGTATATATCCAGAAAACAATGGAAATCAATATCTCTTAAGATGTATCTGCATACCCATATTCACTGCAATATTATTCACAATAGCCAAGATATGGAAAAAATCCAAATCCTCATCAATAGATGAATGGATAAAGAAAAAGTGGTATATACTTAAAATAGAACAGTATTCAGGCTTAAAAAAGAAGAAAATCCTACCATTTGCAACAACATGGATGGACCTGGAAGACATTATGCTGAGTGAAATATGTTAGTGATAGAAGGGCAAATACTGCAGGACTCCATTTATAGAAGTATCTAAAATAGTCAAACTTATAGAAGCAGGAAATAGAATAGTGGCTGCCAGGAGATGAGAGGAGGAGAAAATGGGGAGTTATTCAATGAGCGTAAAGTTACAGTTATACAAGACAGTTAAATTCTAGAGATGTTCTATACAACATGGCACCTATAGCTAAGTCAGTGTTTAGGACTAACTTAAGAATTTAAGAGTAGGGGTGCCTGGCCACCTAAAGGTGGCTCACTGGGTTAAGCGTCTGACTTCGGCTCGGGTCATGACCTCATAGTTCATGGGCTGGAGCCCCACAGCGAGCTCTGTGCTGACAGTGCAGAGCCTGGAGTCTGCTTTCCATTTTCTCTCTCAATCTGCCCCTCCCCCACTCATGCTTATGTGCGCTACCTCTCTTGCTCTCTCAAAAGTAAACATTACAAAATATTTTTAAAAAGAATTTGTTAAGAGTATAGATTTCATGTGAAGTGTGTTCTTACCAAAAAAAAGCAAAGGGGCACAAGGAAACTTTTAGAAGTAATAGCTATTTTATTAGAAGTGATAGCTGTGTGGTAATGGTATCATAGGTGTTGTATATAATATATATGCAGTTTTTTCTCTGTATCAGTTATAGAGCAATAAATCTGTTTTAAAAAAAGAAAAGATTTTCAGGTAGCCTTTGGGAAATAAAATGCTTTGCCCCATCTGCTGGGTCGAGGGTGGGGGCAGGGGAGAAGAGGAGGAGGAAGAGATAGAAGAGGAATAGGAGGAGGAAAAAGAAGAAGAAAAAGAAGAGGAGGGAAAATGGTCAGTGGGCAGTTAGATTTCCAGAGAGATGTCTGAGCTAGGGACAGATGTGGGGATCCTCAGTGATAGTTAAAACCAGGGGCACAGATGACAGATTCAGGAAGTCTTATAAAGTAAGAAGAGATAAGAGAAGGCACATCTTTAAGAAATAGGGAGAGGAAAAAGAACTTACAAAGGAATGTGAGAATGACCAAAGAAGTATGGAGAAGATCTGGAAGGAAGCTGTATCAGAAAGTAGGGGGTATACCATGTTTCAAGACAAGGAGTGGCCAACAGTACTAGATGCTACAGAGAGCTCAAGATGAAAAAACCCAACAGGATCCATTGAGGGATTAACTGAAAACGGGCATGAGGGATCTTACCGATGAAAATGTTCTAAAATTGGATTATGGTGATGATGGCATTTTTCAGTAAATTGCCTAAAAAAAAAATTATTGAACTGTACACTTGAAAGGGATAAAATTTATTAATTTTACACTATATAAATTATAGCTCAATAAAGTTGTTTGAAATTTTAATAATTCATTCAAGTTCTGGGATACTTTAATACCTATATAGAAAAAAATAACATCGGGGTGCCTGGGTGGCTCAGTCGGTTAAGCATCCAACTTCAGCTCAGGTCATGATCACATGGTTCGTGGATTCGAGCCCTGTGTCAGGCTCTGTGCTGACAGCTTGGAGCCTGGAGCCTGCTTCAGATTGTGTCTCCCTCTCTCTTTCTGCCCCTCCCCTACTTGCAGTCTGTCCCTCTCTCAAAAATACATAAACGAGGTAGGAGGAAGGGGGGGATGAGGGGGGAGGAGGAGGAAGGAGGAGGAAGGAGGAAGGAAAAGGAAAAAAATAACATCATACCTATACCTCACAGCTTACACAAAATGAATTCCAGGTAGATTAGTGAGAAGAACCAAGGTCATAGCTGTGTTCCTTCAACCAAAGAAGATACATATTTAGCAAAGGCCCAGGACAAATCATTTCAGAGGATAGTAAATAAATGTGACAGGATTCCCAGTTTTCTACAGAAGCTGGAATACAAAAAAGTCTCTGCCTTGCCTCGACACAAGTAAAAGCTAATGCTCATTATTCCTAACAATAGATATACAATTGTGACCACACCCTGCAACTAAGTAATGTAGATATGGTGCCTGTGTAGAATAAAGTCATCTACGTGGTCAAAAATTTGTCATAGGTAAAATTTGTCAAGTGCCTGTTATTTGCAGAACTCTTTAGCAGTGACCATCGGGCAAAATGAGTAAGATAGATCTCAAATCTACCAAAAAAAAAACCAAACATCTCCCTAAATATTTAAATCACAGTAAATTCTATAATTATTCTAACAGAAATAACAAGCTTGGAAAATATAAGATCAAAAGAAACCCCATTTCTACAGGTAAATGGGGATGAAGTGGTAATAATGTATAGAACAAAAGGATAGAGAGAACAGTGTAGAATGTGTTACCAATCTAGAGAAGAAAGTTCAGAATTTAACTTAAGATCTAGAATTGTGACTGAAGGAAAAGGTGGAAGGAAGTAAAGGGAGCTAAGGAAGAAAAGGTAAGAGCCAACAAAGAGGCAGGTTTACTCAGTTTGCACTTCAGTTTTATAAACAATAGAACTGGAAGCAGAGATTTGAAGTATCTCTGTGAATATATATACAAGCTGTTTCTTCAGAATGACATATTTACTGGCCCTTGTCTACTAAGCAAATGATGTACCTTAATTAAGTCTATGTTTAAACTTTCACTGACTTCTCCAACCAGAGCAAGACTCCTCCCCCTACAGCTAGGAAAACTTTGAACATATCATAATTGGCATTATCACATCATATTTAGTGAACTTATTCTATGTCTCTTACTAGGCCATAAGCCCTATAAGCGAAGGACAGTATATCATTTTATGCTAGCATCTATTAGAGAACCTAGCACAAAGCAGGCACTCTGGAAATCCTTGCTGAATGAATGACCAGAACTGTTCTAATAAATGATGGCTACAATAGGCAATACAGACCAGAAAGGAGAAATCAAATACAGTAAAACCAGTTAAAAAACTGCTACAACATTCCAGATAAGAAGTAAGGAGAAAATGGGGAAACATGGGGAAACAAGAACTGATTCAAAGACTTATGGATGATGTTAAAAGAGAAGTAGAAAAAAAAAAACAACGTAAAGAGAAGTAGATGATTACAAGATTCAAAGCCTTTGTTCCTTGAAAGTCAATTACTTATTTACTGAGAATTTACTTGGTGCAATATACTATACCATATACTAGGAATGCAATGACAAGCAAATATATAAAATCTCTGCTCTCATCATAATGGAGATAGGGAAAAAACATACAGAGGTCAAGTCTTGGGGAAAAAATTTTGGTCTAAAAGGTAACTAAAGATATAGATCTGAAGTTTTAAAGAAAATCAAAGCCAGAAAATATTTTGGTCATAAAGCTCATGCTTTATGGGTTTACAAGATTAAGAAAAACATGTAGGATGAGCTGAGACACCAAGACTCAACCCTGAGGAAATATCTATATTGATATGGGGAGGGGGATAGGAAGAAAAACAGAAGGGTCAGAAAAGGTAGAAAAATAAAAAAAAAATTTTTTTTAACCTAGAAAAAAATGCTTGAAGAGGAAGGGGTGGCATACAGTGCTAATTATTTCAGAAACACATGTTGCTGAAACATACAAAATGGCCTTAGTAAATACTCCCTTGGACCTGGTAAGGTGATCTTTAAGGAAAAAGTTTCCAGAAATAACAGAAATAACTACTAAACTGCAACCTAAGAGAAAAAAAAAAAAAAAAAAGTGTAAATGAGAAAGAGGGAAAGGGAGCAATGCTGAAGAAAGAAAGGGTATGGGAAATAAATAGGATCTTCAATTTTTATCAGAAATGAATAAGAGATATTGATATACAGCTGTTCCTCTGAGGTTTAACAGACTTAAATTATCTGACATAATATATTTCATCTTTGTGGGCTTTCAATTATTCACATGTAAGGCAGAGTGGCTACATTGAAAATAAGAAAATAATAGCCGTACTTAAAAAATAATTTATATAGGGGCACCTGGGTGGCTCAGTCAGTTAAGCATCCGACTTCGGCTCAGGTCATGATCTCACTGTGAGTTCGAGCCCCATGTCGGACTCTGTGTTGACAGCTCAGAGCCTGGAGCCTGCTTTGGATTCTGTGTCTCCCTCTCTCTCTGTTCTATCCCCACTCATACCGTCTCTCTCTGCCTCTCAAAAAAATAAATAAATGCTAAAAAAAAATTTTTTTAATAATAATTTACATAAAACTGACCACTATCAGAATCCATTTTATATACTAAATACACTATAGAAGAACAAATTCCTTTTTCCATTTAAAATATATATGCTTTTAATTTACCCCCAATTTCTGGTAAAACTATGATATAGAATTTTCCTGCTTTTTTTTTTTTTAATTTTTTTTTTCAACGTTTTTAATTTATTTTTGGGACAGAGAGAGACAGAGCATGAATGGGGGAGGGGCAGAGAGAGAGGGAGACACAGAATCGGAAACAGGCTCCAGGCTCCGAGCCATCAGCCCAGAGCCTGATGCGGGGCTCGAACTCACAGACCGCGAGATCGTGACCTGGCTGAAGTCGGACGCTTAACCGACTGCGCCACCCAGGCGCCCCGAATTTTCCTGCTTTTAAAGGGTAATGTGAAACAAAGAGTTTCAGAATGCAGTTAATTTCATTGCATGCACTGTAATGCATGTTGTTACAAATATTTACATTTTTTATATCCAATATGAACAAATAAAACACAATAAAATATTCTAATACTAAAGAGCTTACACAAACTTTGAATAAGTTCATATAAAATGTTAATTAAGGGAAACATCTGTATTTTTAATCTGATCTTTTTTCATGTTTATTCATTTTTGAGAGAGTGTGCACACACACAGGGCAGAAAGCTAGAGGGAGACAGAGGATCCGAAGCTAACTCTGGGCTTTGACAACAGAGAGCTGGACATGGTGCTCAAACTCATGAACCATGTGACCATGACCCAAGCTCAAGTCCGATGCTCCACCAATTGAGCCACCTAAGCACCCCCATATCAGTATTTTTAAAAATCATACTGACAGTCACTGGAAGCAAAATCAATGAAAACATTGTTCTTTATTCTGATAATATCACATATAAATAAATGTTGTTAAGATCAAATAAGGCTACAGTAAAAATATTTAAGATCCTTTCAATGAATGGAAAAGAACAAAGTACTGATTGGATTGAAGAGCAAAGGTAAGAGCAATAGGAATAATCATTTTTTTAATTGATCTGAGAAGAAATAAAGACATCTGACACTGTCGTGATTTTTATTAAAAATCCAGTATGTGACAACAAATTCAGGGTCACAGAAATCAAATCAAACTGCTACTAGAATCTCTACTTGGCTGTGTTTATTAAAAACTGCTGTTCCTCCTGGGACTTTACTCCAAGTCCGAGTTGGAATTAGAAGGGAAACAAGATTTTGTGAAGACTCTGGTAACTGCAAAATGCAGTCTTCCCACAATCGGTACCTCTTATAACCAGCAGATGGTGCCCTCCATAAAGACAACCTTTCCAGTCCAGAGTGATTACAGAGAATAGAAGTTAGGCTTATTCTAAGCCAGGAACAATTAAAAAGCTAGTAAGAGTGCTTTCTAAAAGAATAAAAAACAAAATAAATTATGTTAATTTTCCCTAAGTGTATAACCTTAAGGCCACGTTTACATATTTTCCAACTATGCAAACAAAAAGCTGTTTTCCATATACAGTGTTACCACTAAGCTACCAAGCAACTTGAATTAATCTTTTTTAATTCAAATTAAGTTTATTTAATAGTTATCACTATGAGTTCTGGTGAAACAAAGCAATTTTAAATGGCTTAAAGTCCTTTTAGACAGCAAACTCATTCTGTTCATATTTTTGGTAATGTTTATTTATAAAAGATTAAACATATTTCTTGCCTACATGCTTTTTAAGGACTATCAACATTACAGAAGGGAGTAAAGTTTAACTTAACTGGTTCAAAAAGAAAAAGAGCCCTAGGCCATAGAATATCTCGACTAGCACCAGTTTGTTTTTTTTTTTTTAATGTTTACTTATTTTTGAGAGATAGCGAGCAAGCGAGAGCAAGCTCAAGTATGAGCAGGGGAGGGGCACAGAGGACCCGAAGGAGGCTTGAACTCAGGAACCATGAGATCATGACCTGAGCTGAAGTCAGATGCTTAACCAACTGGAGTCAGTGAAGCGCTCCATCAATTAGCACCAGTTTCTAACAATACATATTCTGTTAAATCTTTTTTAGATTTTATTAAATGTTTATTTTGACAGAAAGAGAGAGAAAGGGAAAGAGAATGCCCATGTGTGCAAGTGGGGGGAGGGGCAGAGAGAGAAGAGACAGAATCCCAGGCAGGTTCTGTGCTGTTAGTACAGAGCCAGACGCAGGGCTCGATCCCACGAACCATGAGATCATGACCTGAACTGAAACCAAGAGCTGGATGCTTTACCAACTGAGCCAACCAGGTGCCCCTGTAAATCTCTTTAAAGTAATACTTTTCATATTAATAATGACAGTATCTCCATTTACTAAATGACTGGTATTTCTCTACATCAGCTCAGTGTCCCATTCAGTGGGGGAATAAAATTAGGTATTCCTCTATGAACATCAAACCTTAAGCATACATTCTTGCACGCCCCTATTTCACTGAGAAAACAGCTCTATCAAACAGGAACCTCTTCAGGGTCCTATCACTAAATCTACTGGCCTACCTACAGCATTTATATCCATTCTCTCCTTCCTGTTATTAGAAAGTATATTAGCCTTACATCAAAAGCTAATCCCTACCCACGTACACAAAATCCCATCCTCTACAGGCTTATCAGAGACTTTCACTTGATTAGTTGTCTCCTCTTTCCTCTGCCTCAGCATCCTCAGTGTCTACTCGATCCCTTCTCTCAGCACTCAACATACTCTGTTCTCCAGTGGAAAGAATACCGCAACACACCTGCTCAGACTACAAATACCCCCCCAACTACTACTGTCTTCTCTCTCAAATTACCTTCACAGCCAAGCCTCTCAAGAAGTATATTTTCTACCTTCACATCTTCAGTTCCCATTCACTTTTCATACTAGCAATCTTGTTTCCAACATCCCCCCCCCACCCATCATCAGCAATAATGCCTTTGCCATAATCATCGTAGCAGGCTTCAAAAACGGCAACAGATTTTTCCTTTTTCTGTAACTACACCCTTGCAACGTGACTTTGTTGCTCCTCCAATCAAGAGTGTTTTTCCAGCCCTTGAATCCGAAATGAACTTGACTTGATCCACTAGGACATTTGGCAAGCTTAATAAGGGTTTCTGGCTTGGAGTTTACGGACTTGCTGCTGCTTTTGGAACTCTACTGAACCTGTGCACAAGCCCAGAAGTCATCACACTGGAAAATCAGAGATCGTATGGAAAGAGGTCCCAGTTTTTCCAGCCACGATCATCATCAACAAGCCAGCCACAGCCAAACTAGCAGGTAATGACAGAGGCATACCTGTAGATGCATGAGCAAGCCCAGGTAAGGGATCACTAAAGCTGATCCAGATGAGTAGAACTGCCCAGCTAAGCCAAACTCAACTTGTCAACCTATAGAACTGGGAGCCAAATAAACGGTGGTTATTTTAAGCCGTTAAGTTGTGGGGTGATTTGTTATGCAATAAAAGCTAACTAGAAGTCATCACTGACCTCCATGCTGTCAAATCAAATGAACACTTTTCTAACCCTTATTTAATTGATCTCAGCAATATAGACACACAGTTGATGATACCCTTCTCCTTGAAACACTCTTTTCCTTTGGTTCCTAGTCTACTCTACCTCTTCTTGATTTTCCTCCTACCTTACTGGTCACTCTTGTCTTCGTTGTCTCCTTTTCTACCCAGCCTCTAAATATTAGTAATTCATCAGAATTCAATCCTGACCCTTTTATTCACTTTTTAGTCTATATGTTTTTCTCCAGACTTTTGCCATAAGCTTTTTAAAACCTACTCCAAAGACTTTAAAATAATACATACCCTACCAACAGATCTCTTATAAAAGCTAGTTCACGTATACAACCAGTTGACATTTCTACTTGGTTTATTCGCAAAGGCATCTTGAATCTCCCAAATTAAACAACAAGCTATCTTCCAACTTCTTCCCCTTCCAAAATAACCCACCTTCTATCTTCTCTCTGTATATGGTGCCTTAGTGTACCCAATTTGTTCCTCCCCAAAAAACTGGGAGTGACCCTTTCAACATTTAAGACCAACCAAGTCCTGTGAATGCTACTTGTAAAAGATAAATGAAATCCACCCTCGTTTAGCCATCATTTCACCACAACCTAATCTAAGCCACCTCCAATTTGTTCTTCATACAGCAGCCAGAAATGATCTTCTTAGTACAGTAATCTCCTCATATCATTGCCTTACTTAAAATTCTTAAATAGATTCCCAGTACCCTTAAAATAAGTTCCAAATATATTAATCTGACCACTTTAATCGCCATACTCCTATCACACCTCTACTCCTTAAAGGCACCAAACCAAGATCTTTCTGTCTCAGTGTGTGCTATTCTTTCTGCCTCAAACCTTTTTCCTCCTCTCTGTCACCTCTTCCCCTCATGCCTGGCTAACACTGATTTTTCAAATCTTATGTGTCAATTCCTCAGGTATGCTTTCCCAAGTCTGCCCAAACTAAATTAAATCTCTACTATATGCTCTCAACACTACCCTGTACTTTTCCTTCAAAGAATTTATCATAAGTATAGGTGTTTATCCTCTAATGTCTATATCCCCTTCTGAACTTTCATGAACTATATGAGAATAAGAATATAATTTTGTTCACTGCTGTATATCTAAGTAAGTAACAGTGATAGGCAAAAAAGCGAGAGCTGAGCTCAAGAAATAATTCTTAATAATGAGATGAATTACATAATTACGCCCATTTTATAAATGAGGAAACTGAGGGTCAAAGAGATTAACTATGCTGAAGTTATCCAGCAACTAAACTGGAACTAATCCATATCTGATTCCCAAAGCCTATTCCCTTAACCTCATGGCTCCCAATTTTTGGAGCACACTTGAATCTCCTAATCTTCAGGCCCAAACACCCACACTTTAAAAAGGTTCCATGGAGCACCTGGGTGGCTCAGTCAGTTAAGCATCCAACTTTGGTTCAGGTCATGATCTCATGGTTCGTGGGTTCAAGTCCCACGTTGGGCTCTGTGCTGACAGCTTGGAACCAGGAGCCTGCTTCAGATTCTGTGTCTTCCTCCTTCTCTCGGCCCCTCCCCCACTCACACTCAGTGTCTCTCTCTCTCTCTCTCTCTCTCTCTCCTTCACAAAAATAAAGCAACATTAAAAAAGGTTACATGAGGATTTTTATATGCAAAGTTAAATAACAATGCAACTTAATGGCCAAAAAGTAGAGACAACCCAAACATCTATTAATTGATGAATGGATAAACAAAATGTGGTATATCCATACAAGGGAAAGCTAGTTAGGAATGAAATGGAACAAAGTACTGAAATATGATACAACATGGATGAACCTCAAAAATATTCCACAAATAAGAAAAGCCAGACACAAAAAACTACGTACTGCATAGATTACACTTACAGGAAACATCCACAAAAAGCAAATAGACGAGTTGTCATCTGGCACTGGGGTTGAGAAAGGAGTAACCACAAATGGACACCAGCAATCTTTGGAGGACAATGGTTATACACTCTAAATTTGCTAAAAATCACTGGCTTATAGACATAAGTGTTTTCAAGGAAACACAAAAGAGAACAACTCATTCTGTCAAAGATGGTAGAGAAAATCAGCAGCAGCACATCACAAAGTTGGAATTCAAGCTGTGGAAGACAGGAAGATAGCTAGGTATGGATGCTAGGATTCAAAATGGCTATGAGGCAGAGGAAACACTGAGCAATTAGAAAAAGCACAAAAATATGCTAGACCTGAAAAAAAAAAAAAGTACAGGTATCTGTTATATGTGCATTTCTAGAAAACTCTCATTCTGCAAAATCACACTTTTCAAAATAATGGATAAAACAGAACATTAGCAAAACAACAACAATCCAAATATCATACAAGCATAGTTAGTCTCCATTTATTTCCAACATCGTAATCAAACTTTTCAACATTGAACATTAGAGTTCAGGTTTTCTCCTTCAAGATGTAGGCCCTTGAAGGTAGTACTGACTTCTAACAGAAATAAATTTAGCAAAATTGAAAACAGCTTTCAATTTTTTGTTAAACAGGAAGGAAACAGCCTTACAGATACTTTATCTGCACTTGAAGCTGTACTAGACTGCTTAATACAGAAAGACTTAGGGATTCTTGACTCTAATAATCTTCTGCTTGTAAAAAACAAAGGCAATTTTGCATCAGGATTTTCAGCCTTTTTTTTTTTTATTTTGCATCTATGGGTACAAAATATTATCACTTTAAAATACGTTAAAGAACATAGCTTTCTTTATAACACAATAAATCTAAACAATCTTGTCAAACACCTAGATCCCATATAACTTCAAACATAATAAAACTGGTCCCACATTTTAAATTTTTTTAAACTTCTGAGACAGAATTGACATAACACATCATATTAATTTCAGGTGTACAATATAATGATTCAGTATATGTATGTATTGTGAAATGACTAAAATAAGTCTAGTTATTAACAAGTTACAAATTTTCTTGAGAATTAAAAATTTTTAAGTGTAAGTACAGTAACTACATAACCTTTAAGGCAAGGTTGTTAATTAAACACTGGTCATTATACTGCTGTCTTAACCTTTTTCTTCCCACTAAATCGTACTTCTCTCCTGTTTTCTATTGTATTAACCATCTTTACCACAAAATTTTAAAAAACGTTTTAAGTTATGTACCTTGTAGATGGAAGTATAATGACTAAATTGGGAGAAGGATGACTGGAAGATAAACCTGGATGTCAAGTCCACCAAGAAGTGTAATTTGATAACTTTCTCAGTAAATTTCCCTATAATGGGAAAACATACCAAAACCAACACAGTACATAAATATTTGAAGATATTCCTAAATATATAAACTTTGAAGGTATGCACAAACGTTTTAATCTAGTCTCACTGATTAATATCACTTTTTTCAGTTATTTTCAATTGTATTAATGTCCAAAAGTTTCTTTACCTATTTAGGTATATTATATTTTGCAGCTGCATCACCCTGATGAGGTAACTGCTGCTTATTCCATGAGAGAATTACAAAGATTTTTCTGTTTATGACAGATAATTGCCAACATCTACCTTATACACTTCCTAGCTAAAATCAACCCGGTTTTGTTCTTTGGCATTACTGCCCAAACATGAATGCTTGTTTTTTTGTTTTTTTTTTTTTAAACAAGTTTATGGGGATATAATTCACATACCAGACAATTCACTCTTTATTTAAAGTACACAATTCAAGGGGCGCCTGGGTGGCTCAGTCAGTTGAGCATCTGACTTCAGCTCAAGTCATGATCTCGCAACTTCTGAGTTCGGGTCCCACATTGGGCTCTGTGCTGGCGGCTCAGGGCCCGGAGCCTGCTTCGGATTTTGTGTCTCCCCCTCTCTCTGCCCCGTTCCTGCTCATGCTCTGTATCTCTCTGTCTCTCAATAGTAAATAAATGGTAAAAAAAAAAAAAAAAAAAAAAAAAAAAAATTAAATAAAAAATAAAAAAAATAAAGTACACAATTCAAGGGGTGCCTGGGTGGCTCAGTTGGTTAAGCGTCCAACTTTAGCTCAGGTCATGATCTCACAATCTGTGAGTTCAAGTCCAGCGTCGGGCTCTGTGTTGACGGCTCAGGGTCTGGAGCCTGATTCAGATTCTGTGTCTCCCCTCTCTCTCTCTGCCTCTCCCCAGCTCATGCTCTTTCTCTCTCTCAAAAATAAACATACATTTAAAAAATAATAATAGAGTACACAATTCAACAGCTTTTGCTATTGGTACTTTTTATTGTGGTAAGATATATATAAAGTGAAATTTGCCATTTTTGCCATTTTTAATGTAGAATTCAGTGGCACTGATTATACTCACAATGTTGAGCAGCCTTCATCATTATCTATTCCTGAAACTTTTCATAACCCTAAAAAGAAACTCTATAACCATTAAGTAATAACCCCCCCACTCTGTCTTCTCCCCAACCCCTAGTAACCTCTAATCTACTTTCTATCTCTATCAATTTGCCTATTCTAAGTATCTCATCTAAGCGTAACCATACAGTATTTGTCCTTTTGTGCCTGGCTTATTTCACTCAGAATATCTCCAAGATCCATTCATGCTGTATCAACTATCATGCCCTCATTACTTTTTATGATGGAATAACATTCCATTCAACACATATGACACTTTATCCATTCATCTGTTAATGCATTGTTTCCACTTAGGTTGTTTCCACTTACAGCTATTATGAATACTACTATAAACATGGGTGTACCAATATCTCTTCAAGGCCCTGTTTTCAATTTTTTGGTATATACTTAGGATTTTACGGATTCTTTGAAGAAATGTCTATTCAAGTCCTTTGCCGATTTTGAAAGTAGGTTATTTGTCCTTTTGCTGTTGAGCTGCAGGCATCCTTTATATATTCTGGATATTAAATCCTTATCAGATATATGATTTATAAATATTTTCTCCCATTCTGTATTGTCTTTTCCCTTTCTTAATAATGACCTCTGATGCACAAGTTTTTAATTTTTATGAAGCCAAATTTATCCATTTTGTTTCTTTTACTGCTCTTGCTGATGGTATCACAGCCAAGAATTTATTACCAAATCCAAGGGCATGAAATTTTACCACTATGTTTTCTTGGAAGAGTTTACGGGCTTTAGCTCTTTAGGGCCATTGATCCACTTTAAGCTAATTTTTATATATTGTTTGAGATACGGGTCCAACCTTCATTCTTTTGCATGTAGAAACCCAGTTCTCCCAGTGTCATCTAAAGACTACACTTCTCCTATTTATTCTTAATAAAAATGTCCTGGTGTCTCCTCTAGAAATTTTGATTCAGTAGATTTGGGAGAGACTTCATATTCCACATTTTTTTTAAATGTTTATTTATTTTTGAAGGAAAGAGAGACAGAGCGTGAGTCGGGGGAGGGCAGAGAGAGAGGGAGACACAGAATCTGAAGCAGGTTTTAGGCTCTGAGCTGTCAGCACAGAGCCCGATGCAGGGCTTGAACTCACAAACTATGAGATCATGACCTGAGCTGAAGTCGGTAGCTTAACCGACGGAGTCACCCAGGCACCCCCATATTCCACATTTTTAAGGAGTGTCTCAGATAATTCCCATGGTCAAACAAGTTTGAAGAACAGTACAGAATATTCTAGAGCAGCCAAAAATCTATTTCTTTTTATTTTTTTTAAGTTCATTTATTTCTTGTGAGAGAGGGAGAGAGAGAGCATGAACAAGCAAGGGAGGAAGAGGCAGAGAAAGAGGAAACAGAATTCCAAGCAAGCTCCGCATTGACATGGGGCTCAATCTCAAGAAACAAGAAATAATGTCCTGAACTGAAATGAAGAGTAGGACGCTTAACCGACTGAGCAACCCAGGCCCCCCAGAACTATTTCTTTTTAATCCTTGCTTAGCCCTCAGATAGACTCTTAGCTTATTCTACACCTGGGTGAGCCCTTAATTTTCACAAAAGGTTGTCAACCTTACCATCCGCTCATTTGATCTCTACAACATAGAGCTTTGCTAAAATAACACAAACTTGCCACAATACCAGACTCATGCCATTCATTCTTTTAACAATAAATATTTGAACATCTATTATACCACAGCACTGTTTGAGCTAGGGGAGATACAGCAATAAAGACAAAGAAAGAAGCATACTCTCGTGGAACTTAAAGTTGAAGGGAGAAAGACAACAAATAAGCGTGTGTGTTAGGTAATGTGAAATGTTAATAAAACTAAGGGTAAGTGGAGAAGGGAGCTGTTTTAGATTGCAAAGACAAAAAAGGACTCTTGAATGAAGTGACATTTAAACAGAAACCTGAAAAATAATAAACTATGCAAACACCAAAGGCAGAATATTCAAGATAGAGTAAGGTCCAGAGAATACAACCTTAACAATATCCTACCCAACTGTCAGCAAAGAAGCCCAGTTAGATTTCAAAGATTATGAAAGACTTTTGAAAGAAATCCGATTCATCTCTTCCTCTAGATCAGGGCTTCTCAACCAAAGCACCACTGGTTGATGTTTTTGCTCAGAATTCTTTGCTGTGGGTGGGCATATGAGTGTTCCTACTCATTCCAAGATGGTTAGCCACATCCCTGGCCTTGGCCCACCAGACACCAGTAGCATATAAACATAAACACACACGCACCCCACCATGACCCGTAGTTTTACATAAAACCAAAAATGTTTCCAAGTATTACCAAATATCCCTGCAGGGCAAAATCATTCTAGATTGAGAACCACCACTCCAGATCAGTTCTTAAATTGAACTTCCAAAAAGGAAACCCATAAAAATGGGCTTTAAGAGGTCTATGAGGCATGTAGTCATGTGAGAGAGTCCATGAAGTTTGCATATATGTGAAAATGTGTTTTCTAGAGAGAAAGTACATAGCTTATAATACTAGAAGGCTAAAGACCCAGAAAAGAAAAGTTAAGGAATGCTTTAATATTTTAATTGGGTTACTAACTAAGAAGATTGTATAAATTCCTAGAAACATACACTCTTCCAAGACTGAATCAGGGAGAAATACAAAATCTGACCAGAAAATATACACTTATTTATATATTTTTAAGTGGGTAAACAACATCTGAAAGCTCCAGATTTGAGCCACATTTCTCCTAGCCCCCACGTATTTAATTTTAATGGGCTGCACTTTGGTTTCTTTTTTTTTTTTTCTTTCATCACAAAACCCTTTAAAAACCTATGAAACCAGTCACTGAATGTACTGAAAGATGTTTTTGAAAAATCATTAACTGTCATTTTATTATCATTCCTATTTAACAAATGAAGAAACCTAAGTCAAGAGAGGTTGACTGATTTACCCAGGATCAGAAAGGTCCTGTATGAGAGAACTGGAATGACACCTCAGCTGCTTACATGGTTATATGACTGGAAACGGCCACAGTAGCATACCTAACCTCTTGATTTTATTTATTTCAAAAACAAAGTATGGAGCTTTATAGTTATGGTATATAACAAATAAGTCTCTAACAAACTATCTTCAAAAAGAGTAAGATGAATAAATCAAACAGAAATATCAACTGTAAGGTTAACACTGTCCAAGAGTTAAAAACCTAAAACTTGCTCAAGGGAAGTGAAACTTTTTCTGACACTTAAGTCCTCACTGAACCCTCAGGAGATCAGTGAGTAATACAAAGGATAACCCTGCACCATATCTAGAATAAGCACAGAAGTGAGTTTTATTTACTTCTTTTTATCCTTCAATGCAAGCCAAAGTACAATTCAAAGTATTTAAAATATGATTCAATAAAAACAATTCCATGGGAATTGGGAGCCAACACAAGCGTCCAAAAAGCTCGTGATCTCAATGGCTGGTTTGATCTAAGAGAAAAATCTGGTTACACAGGGCAGTGATTCTTCGAACTTATTTTAATGATGAAACACATTCTTCTAACCAAAATGTTCCAACAACATCAAATACAGTGAACAGATTAAAAGAGCTCTCCAGTTGAACTGGGTGATCAGTACCCCAATGCCCCCAACTCTTCTTGTCAAGGAAGTCCCCGGGGAACAATGTGAAAACCACTGATCTGTCAGTGTTTTTGGAAATGTAAATTATTACAGCCTTTCTAAAAAGAAATGTATGCATAATATCTATTAAATTTTAACAACACATTCCCTTCAACCCAGTAATCCTCCTCTTCCCATTCTATCTCACCATAATAAAAATGTCAATATAAATTGTACAAGAATATTTATCTTAGCACTGTTTATAGTGGGGAAAAAAAAAAACATGGGAAAAACCTGACATCGACAAGGAAACAGCTAAATGAAACGTGCCAAATCTTCCCACAGAAGATTATGCAGTCAGTACAATAAATAAGCTCTATCAAGCTCATCCATACTAATGCTAAGCGAGAAAAGTATTATTCTCAAGTCTGTGCATGCGCACAAACACACACACACACACACACACACATATATGGATATAAGGACAACATTTTCATAAAACAAGTACCACCATAACATATACCAAAAATAAAAGCACTTCTAGAGAGATAGAAAAATATGCACAGAACTAAATTAACGGGAAATATAGAATTCAAAATTATTGCCACTGTCAAGCATGTAAAAATGGAATACAGACTTGATTTGAACTTTGAATGAAAAATAGTTCTCTTATAAGATATGTTATTTCAAGTACTCGTAATAAAGTATTTTTAAAAAGCATTTTTTAAAGACGGAAAACAAACCAGTAATCGACAGATATTATGGACTGCCTATCCTTTGAGCTTTTCTTAACATTTTTTTCTTAAAACTGAACTTTTAAATGAAGACTAGACAAAAGATGTTCAAGGTTGTAGACCGTGGCAGGAGCCAAGAGTGTAAATATTCTGAACTGCCAAAGGCACCTCTGCCTTTAACAAGAATAAAATCACAATCTCTCTCTAACCAGTCCTCCTTCTTCCTTCCTTCCTTCCATCACCTCCCACTGGAAGATCCTAAAAGATACAGAAGAATTACATGACCCAGTGAATTCCATTAGATGAACCAACCCTCATCTCCACCCTCATCCCACCTTAGATCTTGTCCAGGTCTGAAACACTACAATTTTATTACCTTATACTATCATATAATTATCTGCAATTCTTACTATTCAGCTCTCCACCAACGTTAGTTAAATATGATCTGTTCTTCACAAATCCATTTATACAATTACTCACTAACTTGAAAAATAACTTTTGATCTTTTATGTATTTTCCCAGGAAAAACAAAAGAAAGAACACCAATACAAAAAGTGGTTTTGCTATCTTTCACTTTGAAAGAAGGTATTTCTTTTCAAACGCCTAGCAAACCTAAGTTTTCTTCTCTAAAAAGGGTACAAAAACAGAAAATTAAGTACTTTAAAAAAAAATAGCTATAAGAAGTAAACTTCAATTTTTTTTTTAACATTTATTTATTATCGAGAGACAGAGAGAGAGACGGAGCATGAGCACGGGAGGGGCCGAGAGATGGGGAGACACAGAATCCGAAGCAGGCTCCAGGCTCTGAGCTGTCAGCACAGAGCCCAACATGGGGCTTGAATTCACAAACCGCGAGATCATGACCTGGGCCGAAGTCAGACGCTTAACCGACTGAGCCACCCAGATGCCAAAGTAAACTTCAGAACATAGACTGTCTTCTGAGATGGAACTAGACAGCTCAGTAGATTGGCTTCATACAAATACCTATAGCTTACCCTACAGAAATGGCTGCATTTTCTCTTCTATGAAATGTAGATAGCAACTATTTGCTTAATTGCTGTATAAGCTGTAAATACCTACACCTACCATTACCAAATGGTGCTCCAAGATATCTCAGAACACCCAAAACACCACTGCTAAAGTCACAGGCATTATAGGATATTTTTAATTAGCAATAAAACATGACGATTCTCAAGATTTGTCAGACACCAAGTAAACTACTAGCTCGAGGTAATTCCATTTCAACATAAGATCATTCTACAGTCCTTCTGAAGGTACCACATCAATGAGAAACTGGCTTTGGGGCAGGTGATGAGATAAAAAAGTACTGCAATGAGAAGTAGGAAATGAGGTGGGAGTGTCCAATCCCATCCTAACAGGCAAATATATCCCATTAGTAAATAACTTTCACTATTTAAGAATTTAAAAAAATATATTTTTTCTTTCAATGTATATGTAATTCCTAAGCCATAAATACTTAAGTTATTGAGTACTGAAACAGAACTATTAGGTTATCATTTTTTGGCTCTATGAAAAAAGTGACAAAACACAAAGGGGACCATAAACCAAGAATTTCTGGGAACCTCTCACTGTATGTTTACAAGTGATTGTCACAGATATTTCATTAAGTTGCACTATGGTACATCATGTCTACTCTATGTTCACTGGTAACAGGGCCAAAAAAAGTAAAAAACTGCAAAGACTGAAAACATACCAAAACGTGAGGATGTTCACTACATTTCATTCCAGAAAAGCAGGAAACAAAACTAAAGGTTGAATAATTAAGGAAAGAAATACCCAAACGTTACTTATACTACACTGATTTATTTAACGACAAGGGCGTGGTTCCTGGGTGGCTCACCGGGTTAAGCATCTGGCTTTGGCTCAGGTCATGGTTCGCAGTTTATGGGTTCAAGCCCCACATCAGGCTCTGTGCTGACAGCTCAGGGCCTGGAGCATGTGTCTCCCTGTCTCCCTCTCTGCCCCTCCCCCACTCGTGCTCTCTCTCAAAAATAAACAAACACTTAAAAAAATTGTTTTTAAATAAAGACAAGGGCTATTTCGGTCTCAAAGCCTTGGTTATCTAACAATCTTTTCAAATACTCTTAAGCATTTGAGCTCTTCTTTCAAACAAAATCTCCCACCAAATTCTAAGTTACAAAATACCTAAAAAGCAGAAGTCTCTATAGCTAGGAGGTGCCTAGGACCACAGTCTGTCCTACCTCCTCCACACCTATAACAGTATCCACTGGAACTCCAAGACTTCCACAAACGGCTTATGGCTGCTATTGCCACGAAGGGGGCAAAAGTGCCGCCAGCTCTTCAATTAAAGCCGCTCAACTCTACAAAAGATCTCCTTTGAATTATGGATTCTTTGGGGAGGCATAGGTCACAATCCATAACCTAAGGCCAGGACAGTGACTTTCAAATTTTCGTTTTTTAATTGCAGTACAACCCAATACATAAACAGGCTAAGAAAAAAAAAAGTCTCATTAAATAATACTTTTTGTGGGTAATTCATGAGGTTTTCTATTCTAATTGAAACCAGTTTACAAAAAATCTCTGACCTAATAAATGACTTCTCAAAGTCTCAATGACTTCTCAATCTATCAAAAAAAATGTCAGTGAGTGTGAACACGAGAAAGGGGACAACAAATTCTTACTTAGTAATAAAGGAACACACAAAAGGAAAAAAACAAACTTAAGATTCCCACCTCATCATGCATACACAAAAAAAAACCAAAAAAAAACAAAAAACAAAAACAACAAAAAGGGGTGATGAAAAAGGAGGGAAACAGTAAGGAAGGAGTGGATATGCAGAAGTTAGAGCTCCGATGTAAAAAGTAAAATCATCAAAATCTTATCCCTAGTTAAGAAGGAACTTTTCTACCTGAAAAGTAGAGAATAAACCTTTGAATCTTTTTCAACAGAACTTCTGATTTTACAGTGGTTAATCACATTATAACATATCTCTCTTCTCCCCCAAATCTATTAAAATGGCCCAAGAACTATAAAACAAAGAAAAAGAAGCAATGTTAGAAATCAGAAGGTCACTGACCGTGCTGATAGTCAACAGAAGCAAAACCAAAACTCCATAAACCACCCCAACTCAGAAGAAATGGAGTGGAATGGACTGAAGACAACAAGATGAATGTACCCTAGCTTTGGCCCACCATAATTAATAAAACATAATCTTCCAGTAACTACTCCTACCTCTACAGCAAATTACTTCCTAATTCCTGTTAATAATCTCAGCTCAAAAGAACACAGCAAATAGGATTTTGGAACTCCACCAGATATCAAAGCAAAGCTAAGATGGGCAAAGAGCTTTCATATGAGCTTTCTTGACTCAACACAGACTGCAAGATAAATCATTTGGGATTTTGTGACCCAAATGCTCTTTCAGCCATTTGTCTTGTTCAAGGGAGACACAAGCCTTGCCAATATGTTCCCTGCCCACATACCCTAAACAATAATTCACTTTTTTAAATGCTGTCTCAGTTCATTTACCACACCAGGGATAACCCACATAGAGGATTAGAGCCACACATCCCTTAGGAGAACTCATCTAGAGAAAATAATCTAATTGGTACAACTGCTAAAGCAGCCCACACCCACTGTCAATAATAATTAATTTAGAATCTCGCTTAACTGCATATCAACAAAGACATATCAACAAGCACATCAGGAGAGTCAGAGGGTCCAAAAGAAGTATACCAACTGAGTATCCGGGCAAAAAGGTCAAGTAAAATTTAAAAACTACAGTAAGACACAGAAGAAATTTTAAAGAATTTCTAAATTAGTACACTGAATGAAATGTGGAGAGATTTATGTATACAACTAGAGTAGACTACTTGAAAAGTAGCAACAGTAAAACAAGAAAATTCTGGGGACCTGAAAGCATGAGAAAAGGAAAGGGTGACCTGTGGGAAAGGGTGAAGAGAGAGGTATCTAACAGAGGTAGTGACGAGCCTAACAAATACAACTTAAAAAATGGAACATCCTACAATATACAGACTTATTATAAAGAGCCCAACAGATCCAGCAGGAAATTATGTTGCTGAGCTCATAAAAAAGAAAATCTATAAGGATATTTCCACACACCACCTTCACTGCCACACTCCCCACCTATCCATCTCCACAAAAATAGGATGAAATGAAACTTGAGTAATAAGTAGTATGCACATAAAGATGTAAGAAAACAAACATTCATATCAGCACAGTGCTAGCTACTAGGAGGCAAACTGAACCTGAGAGTCATGCTTTAAGCATATAAGACCCTAGACAGCTCCCAAGACATAACAAGTCCTATTTCCTAGCAGATGCAAAAGAAATTCCTCTATGGAGTGAAAAAAAACAAAAACAAAAAACAAAAAAAAACTTCTCAATGTAAGCTCCCAAATTTTCCACATATTAAATAAAGCTCAACAAAATATGAGTCCTGCGCAAGGATCACCACACACCTAAGGACACAAATACCAAGAGTGAACATGTTATACACCACTGAATTCAGATCTTCAATATCGCCAAATTATAAAATATGAAACGACACACACATAAAAGGGATTTTTAAAAATTAAACCACAGAATATGCGAACAAAAAGAAACTTTTGAAAATCATCAAAAAAAACCTAGAAAGGAACAAAAAAAAACTAATGGATGATTTCAAAATCTCAATGAACATGTTAAACATTAAAAATGGGCAGAAAGAAAGTCATAAAAATTAGTAATTTGAAGAAACCACATAAAATGCAAAGCTAAGAGGTGAGAAATTTAAAGGAGAATTAAGAGATAGGAGATAACAAACTTTGAAATCCCAATAGGAGAAAGTTTTTAAAAAAGAACTTTTAAACACGGTAGCAGAATACAAACAAGCACTATACACAACTAACAAGTCTCATTTAGGGGATAAAAAAGAGAACTAAAATGCTGGGCAATATCATCATGGAAGCTGGGAAGAGGGTGCTATTGATAGTAAAAGGGACTTTGTGTCAATTTTGAAAGGGACCAAGGTATTAATACTAAAACTACTTTATGCAATACAGAATTTCAAAGGTATTAACTATTTTTTAAAAGAAACAAACACACTAAAACTACCACACCTAAAAAAAAAAAAGGGGGGGGGCAGTTAGACATCAACATCATTGTATTGTGAGTAGTTGCTTTTTTCTCCCTCCTTCGATTTATAACTAATCATACATCCATAGCACAATAAAAAGCACCTCTGCACAGCACAACAGGACACCCGAATGGTCCACCCGTCTGTGCACCAATGGGTGGATAGGAGGCTCCAGATGGGAGCAGTAGCAGAGAAAGCAGCAGATCTAGTGTCCGTTTTGGCAGAGAAGGTGGAAGCTGAAAGTGATCACTGGAAGTCCAGTGCATGCTGCCATGCATGCTGCAGCTGGAAAGACCCACTGCTTTCTCTGAGAAGAAACCACAGTGACTACGGGGAGGGAAGGGTAAAAGGAAGCAGGCGAAGAACTTCAGAAAATCATTTTCTACTGTCTACCCCAGGATTCTGGTAAGCCGATCAGGACTCACCGTGTAAGAGCCCCCGCCCCCCCCCAACATTAAAGGATTCCCCGCTACTGGACTGTGGGCAAACCCAAAGCCCCAAGTGCTAAGCACACACCTCCCCCAAATCTGCCACCATGCTTTTTCTCTCTGGCAGTTTTTTTTGTTTTTGTTTTTGTTTTTATACCAATACTCACAAACATAGTGGCAAGTAAGCCCTGGTCAGAGACACCAAAAACTTGTGCTACAGCACTACCTACTGAAAAACAAGAAGGCTCCTAATTACCAACCTATTGAACTTTTCAGAATGAAAGGAAATAAAGCTTTAAGTAAATAAGAAAGATGTTCACTACTTCCAATACAGGCAGAAGCACTTTTTAATCAAACACTATAAAAAATCATGATAATATGATATCACAAAAGAAAATGAAAACTTTCCAGCAACTAAATACAAAAACACAAAACACTGCCATCTAACTAATAAAGAACTCAAAATAGCTTTGTGAAGAAGTTCAATGAGCTAAAAGAAAACTCAGGAAGGCAATACAATGATCTCAGGAATAAAATTTATGAACATAAGGAGTACCTTAGTGAAGAGAAATTCTGAAAAGAACTACACAGTTCTAAAGATAGAGAACTCAATAAATAAGGAATGCATTAGGTTTCATTGAAAATCAAGCATAGCAGGGGGACACCTGGATGGCTCAGTCGGTTAAGCCTCCAACTTCAGCTCAGGTCATGATCTCACAGTTCACGGGTTCGAGCCCCATGCTGACAGCTCAGAGCCCGAGGCCTGCTTTGGATTCTGTGTCTCCCTCTCTCTCTGCGCCTCCCCTGCTTGCACTCTGTCTCCCGCTCTCTCAAAAATAAATAAACAAAAAATTTTAAAAAAGATAATTTATGACATCAAAAATATCAAGGAAGAACAAAAGAATGGAACAGCTTTATAGGTAAATGAAGATAAACTACCAACAGAAAGACTATTTTATCTATGAAATATTTTATGTAAACCTCATGGTAACCACTAAGTAAAATCTACAGCAGAGACACAAATCATTTAAAAAGAAAGAAAGAAAAAAAAAGGGGGGGGGGGAGACTGAGCAAATTACCATGGAAAACTACCAATATACAAAGGTAGATAAACAGTAGAAAAAAGAAACAATAAAGAGACAAAATAACCAAAAGACAAAAGATAAAGTGACAGCTGTAAATCCTTACATATCAATAATCACCCTAAATATAAATGGATTGAACTTACCAACCAAAAGGTACGGAGTGGCTGGATAGATTAAAAAAACAAGACTCAACTATATCCTGTCTACAGGAGATTCATCTCAGCTCTAACAACACACATAGGCTCAAAGCAAAAGGATGGAAAATGGTATTCCAAACAGAAACCAAAAGGTAGACACAGCCATATATACATACATCAGACAAAAGACTTCAAGCCACAAAAGGTTAACAAGCGACAAAAAAAAAAAAAAAAAAGGCATTAGATTATGCTAAAAAGATCAATAATATACAATCATAAAAATATACATCCTCAACATCCAACCACCAAAATATATCAGGCAAATACTAACAGATCTTAAGAGAGAAATACACAACAATACAGTAATAGTAGGGGACTTAAATACCCCACTATCAGCAACAGAAAGATATCGCAGACAGAAAATAAACAAATAAACACTGAAACTGAACCACACTTTAAGAACAAATGGACTTAACATATATATTCAACAGGAGCAGAATACATATTCTTCTCAATTGCACGGGGGACATTCTCTAGGACAGAACATATGACAGGCCACAAAACGAATCTGAGCAAATTTAAGACTAAAATCATACCAACTGTCTTTTCTCAACACAAAAGTATAAAACTGGAAATCAACAAGAAAAAATCAGTAAGATCTATAAATATGTGGAAACTAAACACCACACTTCTAAACAAACACTGGGTCCACGACAACATCAAAATGGAAATAAAATATCTGGAAACAAATGCAAATGGAAAAACATCATATCAATATTGTAGGATGCAGCAAAAGCAGCTCTCAAGAGGAAAATGTATAGCAATAAATGTATATATTAAGAAATCAGATCTCAACCTAACTTTACATCTCAAGTAACTGAAGAACTAATTAAGCCCAAAGTCGTGAAAAGAAGGAAATAATAAAGATTAGAGTGGAAATAAATGAAATAGAGACCAAAAAAAAATAGAAAAGATAAACAAAAACTAATAACTCATTCTTCAAAAAGATAAACAAAATTGACAAACCTATAGCTAAACTAAGAAAAAAGAGAAAACACAAATAAATAAAATCAGGAATGAAAGAGGAGATACTACAACTGATACTACAAAAATAAAACTGTAAATGACCAGTAGCAAAATAACTATACACCAACAAACTACAAAACCTGGAAGAAATGGATACATTTCTAGAAATAAACAACCTACCAAGACTGAATCAGAAAAAATAGAAATTCTGAACAGATCAAATAAAGAAATTTAATAAGTAATCACAAAAACTCCCTACACAGTTAACTCCTGGACCAGAAGACTTCACTGGAGAATTCTACCAAACATTTAAAGAATTAACACCAAGCTCTTCCAAAATATCAAGGCAGAGGGAATACTTCCAAACTCATTCTATGAAGCCAGTATTATACTCCTACCAAAACCATACAAGTACTACAAGACAACTATAGACCAATATCCCTAATGAATATAGATAGAAAAACTCTCAACAAAATATTAGCAAACTGAATTCAAGAACACATCAGATAATCAAGCACGACAAAGTGTAATTCATCCCTGAGATGCAAAGATGGTTCAACATACACATATCAATACATATATCACCTGTCAATAAAAGACAAAAATCACATGATCATGTGAATAGACACAGAAAAAGCATTTGACAAAATACAACATCCTTCCATGATAAAAACCCTTAACAGATAAGGTATAGAAGGAACATACCTCAACATAATAAAGGCCATAAGACAAAACCACAGCTAACATTATATTCAATGGAGAAAACTTCAAAGTGTTTTCCTATAAGATCAAAAACAAGAATGACTGCTCTCACCATTCCTACTCAATATAACACTGGAAGTCCCAGCTAGAGCAACTAACCAAGACAAAGAAATAAAAGGCAATCAAATCTGAGAGAAGTAAAACTGTCACCATTTGCTGACGGTATGATCTTATACAGCTGACCCTTGAACAACTTCAGGTTTGAACTGCCCAGGTCCATTTATATGTGGATTTTTCTCAGTACGTACAGTATCATAAATATATTTTCTCTTCCTTATGATTTTAATAACATTTCTTCTCTAGCTTACTCTAAGAATATGCCAATATTATACATGTAAACATACACAATATATGTTAATTGACTGTTTATGTTACTGGTAAGGTTTCCAGTCAACAGTAGGCTATTAGTAGCAAAGTTTTGGGGGAGTCATAAGTTATACACAGATTTTTGATTGCACAGTGGGTCAGCATCCCTAAACCTTATAATGTTCAAGGATCAATTATACATGGAAAAATGCCAAAGAATCCATCAAAAAAACTCTGAAAATTAAGCAATGATTTCAGGAAAATGACACCATAAAAAAAAAATCAACACACTGAAATCAGCTGCACTCCTTTATATACTAATGATGAAGTATCTATGAAAGAAACAAAACTATCAAATTTAAATAGTATCAAAAACAATAAAATGCTTAGAAATAATGTTAACCAAGGAAGCCAAAGACTTGTACAACAAAAATTACACGACACCACTGAAAGAAATCAAAGAAGACACAATGAGTAAGACATCCCATATTCATGGATCAGAAGAATTAATACTGTTAAAATAGCCATATTACCCAAAGGTATCTACAGAGTCAACACAACCTGCCCCCACAATCAAAATACCAAATGCAATCTTCACAGAAATAGAAGAAATAACTTAAAATTTGTATGAAACCACTAAAGACACCAAATAGCCCAAGCAATCCTGAAAACAAACAAACACACACACACACACACACACACACACACACACACACACAATGCTTCCAGGTTTCAAACTACAGTACAACACAAAAACAAAAACAGATACCTCAACCAATCAAACAGAATGAGAGCCCAGAATTAAATCCAGGCATATATGATCAACTAACAATCAACAAGAGAGCCAAGAATATCCGATGGAGAAAAGGATAGTCTCTTCAACAAATGGTGCTGGGAAAACTACAGCAACACATGCAGAACAATGAAATTGGACCCTTATTTCACACCACTCACAATAATTAACCCAAAATGAATCAAACACTTAAACATAAGACCTGACACCATAAACCTCCTACAAGAAAATGCAGATAAAAAGCTTGCAGGTATTGGTCTTGTCAATAAATTCTGGGCATGACATCACAAGCCAAAATAAAAGCAAAACTCAACAAGTGGGACTACATCAAATTCAAAAGCATCTACACAGAAAAAGAGCAATTAACAACAACAAAAAACCTACACAATGGGAGAAAATTCTGGCAAACCATATATCAGATGAGGGATCAACATAAAAGTATATGAAAAGCTCAGTCAATAATAAAAAAAAAAAAATCTGCTCAATCGGTTAAGCACCCAACTCCTGGTGTTGGCTCAGGTCATGATCTCACAGTTCGTAAGTTCGAACCTATGTCAGGCTCCACACTGACTGCACAGTGCCTGCTTGAGATTCTCTCTCTCCCTCTCTTTGCCCCTCCCACACTCCCTCTCTCTCAAAATATACATTTATAAACTTTAAAAAATAATAGTAATAATAATCTAATTTTTAAAAAGGCAGAAGAACTAAACATTGTTCCAAAGAGGACATCAAAATGGCCAGTGAAAAATACATGAAAGAATGCTCGTCAATGCTAATCATCAGGGAAACGCAAATCAAAAATCACAATGTGATATCACCTCACACCTGTTAGAATTGCTATTATCAAGAGAAAACAGGTGCTAGTGAGGATGTGGTCAAAAGAGAATCCTTATATAGCACCAGTGAGAATGTAAACTGGTCCAACCACCATGGAAAATATGAAGGTTCCTCAAAAATTTAAAATAGAGCTAGCATTATGATCTAGCAATTCTACTTCTGGGTATATACCCACAGGAAATGAAAACACGATTTTGAGAAGATATATGCACTCCTGTGTTTATCACGGCATTATTCACAATAGCCCAGATACGGAAACAATTCAAATGCCCATCAATGGAAGAATGGATTAAAAAAAAAAAAAAGGTACATATGCATAAGGAACTATATTCAGCCATGAGAAAGGAGGATATCCTGTCATGTGCAACAACATGGATGGCCCCAGAGCACATTATGTTAAGTGAGATAAGGTGAACAAAGAAAAACAAGTACATATGATACCACATGTATGTGGAATCCAAGAAAGTTAAACTTGTAAAACATAGAGTGAAATTTTTATTTTTAGGGGATGGAGGAGGTAAGATCAATAGTGTTTAAAGATACAAATTTTCAATGAGTAGTAAATAACACATAGAGATCTAATTAATGCACAGCATAATGAATACAAACAATAATCTTCTACTATATGCACTATGATAAATTTGGCTACTTTGGCAATCATATTCCAACATATAAGCATATCAAAATAACACAAGGTACACCTTAAACTTGCAAAATGCCAGATGTTAAATTTACTCAATTAAAAAGCTTTAAAAAAAAAGAAAAAAGGGACTGCAGTAAAATGAAAATAATCTTTTAAAAAGAAAAACGGCAAAGAGAAAAAAGGCCAAGTAAAAAACAAGAACTGTAAGAAAAATAATAAAGTAGGTGCCTACAGTCTTATCAGACCAAATTTTAACACACAAAGAATTATGACATAAAAAAGTCATCACAAAATGATTAAAGGATTCAAATCACCACAAAAATAATTTTAAGTTTATGTAATCTATTAAATAAGATGAAAATATAGCAAAAATTGATAAAACCACAGGAATAAAATCACCACGACACAAGAGATTTAACATACTTTTTTCCACATTGATAGGTTATACACTAGAAAAATTAGTAAAGATATAGAAGACGGAAATAAGACAAGCTTAATTTGTGAGTCATTCAACCCTGCATCCTTACATAATCTTATCAAGGACACAAACATTTACAATGTCAGAACAATCTGATATATAATGCATGTCCCAAAAAATTTAAAAGAATCCAAATCTCACCCACCACACCTATATAACTAAAATGTAATTAAATTAGTAGAAAACAGATAAGTATTTCCATATGTTACAAAAAGCTCACAAGTAATATAACTGAGTGATACAAGATAATGAACATAAAACTTGATAGAATTAGGGATAGTAACACAAAAAAGAAAGAGCCTTATATGTTATACTGAAAAAAGCCTCAAAATAAGTAAACTAAGCATGAAATTTAGGAAACCAAAAGACAATACGAAAGTTCCCAAAGAATTAAGAAAGAAGATAATAAAGAACCGAAACTAATTCATTAATTAGGAGAATACATTTAAACAATCAAAATGTGGTAAATCTCTGACAAGACTTATCAAGAAAAGAGTAATGACTATTAACATTAGGAATAAAAAAAGAAATGTAACTACAGAGATTTAAGGATGCACTGATAGATAGGACAATAAAGAATACTTTAAGCCAAGGATTGGCTACCGTTTTCTTAAAGGACTAGACAGTTTAATGTTTTTGCTCATACCTTCCATCATAATTACTCAACTCTGCATTTATAGCACTAAAGCAACTACCAACAACTTATGAATGGGCATGGCTGTATTACAGCAGAACTTTATTTACCAAAAGGAGGCAGCAACCTGCAGGCAACAGTTTAAGGACTCCTGCTTCACGGCAATAAATCTGATAACTCAGATGATTTCCTAAACAAATATGAGTAACAAACACTTATTCTAGAAGAAACCCAAAAATCTGAAAAGATCAGTTATCATTAGAGAAAATAATTAAAAGTCTTCCCACAAAGAGACATTAGGCTTAATGAGATGTTTCAAATTTTCGAAGACCAGAAAGGGTTACATATTACACAAACTCTTCCAGAGAACAGAAGTAAAGAGACTACCTTCCATCTCTTTCTATGAAACTAATACAATTTTGTTTTTTAACTAATACAATTTTGGCATGATTACAGATGCATAAACAAACATATATACATGGATTAGCCAAATAACTCCAGCAATATATTTAAATGACAACTATATCACAACAATGCCCAACAGAACCTTCCACAATAATTGAAATGTGTATTTTGCACTCTCCAATATGATAGCCACCAGCTACAATTAACACTTGAAATGATGAGGTTGGTATACCTGGGAAACTGGATTTTATTTAACTTTCATGAATTTCAAGTGCTACATGTAGCTACTGCTTAATACACTGGACAGTGTAGCTATAACTACGTTGGACAGTGTAGCTATATCATGACCAAGTCTGAGTTACCTTAATAATGCCAAGGTTGGTTAATAACCAGAAAAAAATCAATATAATTCAATTCACCATATCAACAAATTGAAGAAAACTATCTCAATAGAGGCAGAAACCAGTACCCATTTGCTAAAAATGGCACAAAGAAAATATGCTTACCTGATAAAGGTTATCTACCCAAAACCAACAACAAACATCATTCTTATTGGTGAAACTTATCGAGCATACCCTCTAAAGCCAAAACAAACAGAATCCCACTATCACTACCACTTTTTAATATTTACCAGAAGATTCTAGCCAGTGCACTGAGAAAAAGAAACCAGTGGTATAAGGATTAGGAAAAAACCACTATCTTGTTATTTCCAGATAATGCAGTTGGCTGTACTGAAACTCAAAAATAGCAATATATTGGGGTGCCTGGGTGGTTCAGTCTGTTGAGCATCCAACTCTTGATTTCAGCTCAGGTTGTGAGACCTGAGGGTTGTGAGATCGAGCCCCATGTGAGGCTTTGCACTGAGCTTGCTTGAGATTTTTGCTCTCTCCCTCTGCCCTCTGATCTCTCCTCTGCTTGTACACTCTTAAAAAAAAAAAATTTTTTTTAATATTGGGAAACTAAAGTCTAGCAAGATGGGCAGATTAGTATGCAAAAAGTATGATATCCATATACCAACCAAAGCAAGTAAAAATTTAATTTAAAATCAAAAAGCATATTGTAAGGAACACCTATAGAACCTAACTAGATATCCAAGACCCTCTCCCTCTGCCCTCTCCAGCTCTAGCATCTCTCTCAAAATAAGTTAACTTTAAAAACAAAAACAGAAACAGAGGCACCTGGGTGGCTCAGTCAGTTAAGCATCCGATTTAGGCTCAGGACATGACCTTGTAGTTTGAGTTTGAGCCCCACATCCAGCTCTGTGCTGACAGCTCTGATCCTAGAGCCTGCTTCAGATTGTGTCTCCCTCTCTCTCTCTTTGCCTCTCCCCCACTTGCACTCTGTCCCTCTCTCAAAAATGAACATTAAAAAATTTTAAAACAAAAAATAAAAACAAAAACAAAAGCTAAATTCATAGATACAGAAAACACACTGATGTTTGCCAGCGGCCAAAGGTTGAGGAATGGATGAAATGGGTAAAGGTGGTCAAAAGTACAAACTTCCAGTTATAAGATGACTAAGTCTTGGGATGTAATATACAGCACAGTGATTACAGTTAATAATAATGCAATGTATATTTAAATAGTTGCTAAGAGAGTAAATCTTAGAAGATTTTACCACAAGAAAAATAAGTGTAACTACATGTAATGGATGTTAACTAGATTTATTATGATCATTTTGCAATACAAATATTAAATCATGTTATATAATCAGTTTTGGGTGTACATGATTATATCTCAAATTCAACTTTACTAACACTTATGTTCCATTAGTTCCCCCATATATATATAATTTCCCACAATTTGCCACCCTTAGAAGCTCAAAGTCCTTTTTGTCTTGTCCTTCTCTTAAAAAAAAAAAAAAGTATTGTTCTGTTGTTAAGATGTTGCATAAGCCCAAGTTCTAACCACCCTTTTGAGTTACTCATCAATGAGTATTCCCATGTGTATGCACAATGCACAAATGAATAAACTTCTGTTTTTCTCTTATTATTCTGTCTTTTGTCAGTTAAATTGTATGGTCCCGGCTAATAAACCTAGGATGGGTAAAGAAAATGTATTTTTTTTCCCTCTCCTACATCAGATTAGCTAGAGAGAAGACAGATTTTTATTCGTGTGTATATATAGTAGTTCACAAATAAAGTGTGACTCAAGAAGGTGTTTAGAATCTATGGCTTACATACCAGCTTTAATAGGGGAAAGGAGGAAGGGCACTTACAGGAAAACAAATCATTTTCTGGAAAAATAAATGGGCCCTTAGGAGAACAGGATAGGAGATATGGTAGTTTTGTGACAATGTCTGTTTAGGTGTGGTATGGAGACTTCTCATCACCAGTGAGAAGAGTGAGTCTTCCAAGGCTGCTCCTGGGCAGAGAGAATTTATGACAACTGAGTTCTTTGAAGAGGCTCTGTTCTTTGGCAGATAAAAGATTTCGGGTACTCAAGTACCTTCCCAAAATAATTTTTATGCCACAGTAACTTATGCTGGAGCCCTTCAAGTACCAAGACTACGACAACACAGGAGAGAGAGATAGAGAGAGAGAGAGAGACTGGGCTTAACTTCAAATACAGTAAGAATTAGGAATTTACAGCAAAAAGGAAAAAAAAAGAAGAAAAAGAAAAAAAAAACATGTTTAAAAGGAGAACATCAAGAAAGTGAAAACAACCAAAAAGAATGACAGAAAATGCAAAACAAAAACACCTATATTTGATAAGAGACTTGTATCTAGAAAACTGCTACACTAATAAAAAGAACCCAATTTTAAAATGGACAAAAGGATATTAATAGTTTTTCAAATGAAACATACAAATAGTTAATACACACATGAAAAAATGCTAATCATCATTAGCCATCACAAAATAAAGAATCAAAACCATAATGAGATACCAGATGACACCCGCAGCATATCTACAATCAAAAGAATGACAATAACGGGTGTAGGTAAGGATGTAGAAAATTTGAAACCTTCACACACTAATAGTGGGAATGTAAAACGGTGCAACAACATTGGAAAACAGTCTAGCATTCCCCCAAATAGTGAAACAGTTACCACAGCATCCAGCAATTCCATTCCTAGGTACATACCCAAGAGAAACAAAAACATGTTTGCACATAAACGTGTACCCAAATGCTTACAATAGCACTACTCATAATAGCTAAAAAGTGGAAACCACCCAAATGCCCAGCAACTAGTGAACAAAATATAGCACACAATGAAACATCTGGCAATTAAAAAAAAAAAAAATACTGCTATACACTACAACACAGACTAACTGAAAACATTATGCTAAATAAAAGCTGCCAATTACTAAGGACCAAACATTAAATGATTCCATTAATATGAAATACACAGAATAAGCAGATCTATAGAGACAAAATAGATTAGTGATTATAGAAGGAAAGGGATGTTAGGAGGTACTTGTGAAGAGGTGTGGGTTTCCTTCTAAAATAATGAAAATGTTCTAAAATTGACTGTGGTAATAGATGCAAAACTATAAATATACTAAACCACTGAGCTGCACGCTTCAATGAATTGTATGTCATATGAATCATACCTAAACAAAGATGTTTAAAAACACCAATGTGATAAATGCTATAATAAAAGCATACACCAGACCAGGCAAAGAATCAGATGTCTGAAAATGGGTAGTAGGGATAAGGAAACCCTCCTTGAGAAATCACACTTGAGCTAAATCTTTTTAAAAATGCACAATCTGGGGGCGCCTGGGTGGCTCAGTCGGTTAAGCGGCCGACTTCAGCTCAGGTCATGATCTCGCGGTCCGTGAGTTCAAGCCCCACGTCGGGCTCTGTGCTGACAGCTCAGAGCCTGGAGCCTGTTTCAGATTCTGTGTCTCCCTCTCTCTGACCCTCCCCCGTTCATGCTCTGTCTCTCTCTGTCTCAAAAATAAATAAACGTTAAAAAAAAATTTTTTTTTAAATAATAAAAAAAATAAAAATGCACAATCTGAAAGTCTGCCAACAGAACAAACCTAGGCAGAGGATTTCGGATGAAATTAAAAGCACAAAGTGCAAGAGATTTTGACAGTCCTCAATAATCTCATATAGCCAGGACTAAGTAATTCTACTGTGAACTAAAAATTCTGCTGAAAAGGGAAGCAGAGGCAGATTCATCAAGAACCTTGGATGCTCAAATTTATTTTTTTCTTGCAAGCACGGGAAGTTTAAAAAAGAAATTTTAACCAAGGAAATGAAATAATCAAACATCTTTTACATAAATTATCTTGACAGTTCCTGGAGGATGGAGTAGAATATTGGAGTTGAGAAACTGGTTAGGAGTCTACTAATTTAAGGAAATAAATGAGGACTTGGACTAAACTAAAAGCCACAAGCATAAAGGAAAAGGGACCTGGACCAAATGAAAAGTAACAAGCATAAAGGAGGAGAAGGGTGGGAGAAAAGAAAAAAAGTAAATTTAATGACTCACTGGAGAGAAGAAAAAAAAATTCGTTAATGAATGAAAATCAGAACTGAAAGTTAAACCTGAAACGTTAATGTGGGGGTAACCAACACAGAATGGAAGCCATGGAAATAAGTGACATGCAGGAAAAGCTTAGAAAGAAGATTAAAAAGCAAGTAAATAAAAGACAAAATACTACAGGAAGGACAGTTTTACTCCAAACTGAAATGTTTCTACGTAATGAATTCACATCACTAAAATTCATAATTATATTAGCAAACCAACCATAAAGGTTAAAACTGCTTCATTAAAAAATTAGATGGGTTTAAACAAGAAAGGATACTAATTTCAGCCTGATCTAAACTTTTCAATAAGGTTTTAAAAGGTTTGGATTAAAGGCAGCACACTGTAATAATAGGAGGAGGAATAACAACACACTGAGTACCTATACAGTGCTCACAGTTCTAAACACTTATTGTGTATTAATTCATTTGATCCTCACCAACCCTGCAAAATAAGTAATCTTTCCTAGAAAGTGAGGCACAAAAAAGTTAAGTAATCTGCCCAAGGCTAAAAGCCAGGAAGGGGTGGGGCAAGGACTCCAACACAGTTCCAGAGCCCACATTTTTAAACACTGTACTGGCTTTCAAAGGCAAGTATTTTAAGATTTTAAAGGAAAACAAACAAGCAAGCAAACAAACAAAAAAACTTGGTATATGAAGATACTACCATAAGCACTTTACAGAAGTTCTCTAATCTTCAAAATCATCTCAGAAAATATAGTGACTCTCCTAACCATTTTTACAGGTTAGGAAACAGGTTTAGAGAGATGAAGAGACTGTGCAAGATCACGCTGTATGGCAGAATGATTATAAAATGGCCCAAATTCTCCAGCCCTCCTAGTATCCATACCCCCTGCAATATGACCCTGGCTCCTCCTATAAGAAGATAAGAGTTGATTTCCCCACATCTTGAATTTTGACTGACCTCCTGATTTGCCTTGGCCAATGAACTTGGCCAAATAAAGTCAGAAGTGACGTGCCAGTTCCATGTGTAATCCTCAAGAGATCTTGCATGTTTCTACTACCTCTCTTAGAATCCTGCCACCACCATGTATGAACAAGCCCAGACTTCACTGATGAATGATAAGAGACATGTGCCTCAGTCACCCACCCCCCCATAAGAGAGCCAGTAAACCGCCACAAATGTGAGAAGCCACCCTAGAGCAGCACCCCCACCACCAACCTGCCAAGTGATTGCAGATATAGGAGCAATTCCAGATGAAATAAGCCAAATCTAGCCCTGATGATCAGAACCATCCATCTAATCCATAGATGCATGAGTAATAATATACATTCGTTTTAACCACCAGTTTTTGTTTTTGTTTTGGCAGGGGTTTGGGTTGTTGCAGAGCAATAACTAATCAAAATTCATGGTAAGCAGAAGAGCTAGGATTTAAAGCCAGGCAGTCTGGATCCAAGCTCACCCTCCTACTTACATTATATAACTTCCTCAGTTTCAAAGTAGACATGCAATGCTACTATACCATTTTCCTTTGTGCAAAAGACAGAAACCACATATGCTCACTATTTCATATTACTGAAAATTTATAAAAGCTCAAAATACTAATTTTAATTTTTGTTTTCTCCTTCAAGTAAAATATCCAAAAAGTACACTGGAATTAGAACCAAATTACTAATACCACCTGTCCATTAAGTATTAGATAACAAAAAAGAAAAACTACATATACTTTCCTTGATATATTTATACTTCTTTCAATGTAAATAAATATTTGTGTACAGGATATCCTGATCAATTCTCTGTGTTTTACAAAATGTACTTATTTTTTATTAACTCATTCTCACTCTTACCTGATGCACTTTGCTTCCCAATTCACTGACATACAACACACCATATCATCTACCCACCTATATATACATCTATGCCCATATAGTTCCCTCGGTGGATCTTAGTTTCCACCTAGGGATGCAGCAATGATTAACCTGGAAGTTGAGACCACCACTCAGCCACTTTGGGCTTTTCATGCCAATGAATCAACAAAGGAAGAGGTTACGGAACTGACTGTGGTGACTGATCTTACTATGAAGAGAAAACTACGTTGCTACTACACAAGAGGGGCTAAGAAAAAGTATGTCTGAAATGCAGGAGTTCCTCTGGGACACCACTTAGTATTTCTATGTAATGTGATTAAAGTCAGTAGAAACAATCCAGGCAAGAATGCTAATGACACAGACCCTTAAGGAATAAAGGTTTGAGTCACCCTACCAGGCAAGCAACCACAACCAGCTGAGGTACTTGCCAAGAACACAGGGAATGTGGAATGACAGCAGGAGAAGGCAATTATAGATAGCAACTACAACTGCATGACTAGTTGCAGAAATGAACATTCTACTATTTGTTTTGATATAAGAAATCGGTATATATATATATATATATATACACACATACTTTTTTGTCTTCCTTTCTACAACCATCTAATAGTAGTTAATTTCATATCAATATTTAAGTTACAGGACATTAAGTAGAAAATGTGACTTAAGCAGAAAAAAAAATGAACCCAACTATGGATAAAGGAATTTTCTTTCCTATCTTAGGAAGAATATTCATATGTTATCAGTTGGACAAAGGATAGTTGCATTATGTTCATCAAAAGCATAATTTTCCAATTGTCTTTGTAAGTTAAATATAATTAAAAGAGGGGCCTATAGGTGCCATGGTGTCAAAGAATGGACTATGATGGCTTTTTATTGTCATCTTAGCTAGGCCGGAACTCCATTTCTCCAAATTCCACTCCTTGCATGGTTGCGAGTTAGGGTTGGCCTCAAAAGACATTCCCGTGAAATTTAGAAAATAAAAGTGAAGAAACAGCCATATGTAGAACTTCAACATGAAGTCAGGTAGTTTTGCAGTTCTCACACATTGTCATGGATCTTTGGGCCCACAGTCGTTGGCATGAGGCAGCAACTGGGCCCACAGCTCCCCTAGATCCTGTTAGATCTCCTTCTTCATTTTTCCAAGTAATACTAGGGCAGGTTGTGTGCAGCTCCACAACGGATCTTAGTTTCCACCTAGGGATGCAGCAGTGATGAAACTGGAAGTTGAGACTGTGCCATATTTCCTGAAAGTTGTGGTGTGCCATACCTACTAATTATGCACATCATCAAAGTTGCAGGTTTGGAAGCAATGAGAGAGCAATGAAGGTTGAAATTTGGGCTTACAGGTTCCAGCTATTTCCATAAGTTCCAAGTGATCTTTGCATGTTTCAGTTTAACCTTACTTCCCCCAACTTAATGTCTATCTTCCCTTCCCACATGTCATCCCTACTGACTTAAGCCTAGCACCACACTCAGGAGTGTATACCTAGATCCCACAATTCATAAAAAAAAAAAAAAAAAAAAAAAATCAATCACTACAATAATTTTACTTCTCTAATCAAACTCTAATTAATAAAGATGGAAATGTTATTTAGGATTAGACTACTGTAGAAAGGGCTGAATGTGTCCACCCTTCTCTTCTCCACCTCATCTTACACCCAACTAAAAAGAAAAATATCTATCATATATTGGGGGTTATCATGTACCTCACTTTCCTTCTATCAGCAAAAATACTTTAGAATTTAACTGAAGAACATTAAGTTTCAAATGCATTTACTTTCTAAAGGAGCAATTTCAAATTTAAAATCTACCTTTTTGGGACACCTGAGACGCAGGCGGCAGACTCTTGATTTCAGCTCCGGTCATGATCTTGCAATTCATGGGATCAAGCCCCACACTGGGCTCTGTGCTGATGGTGCAGACAACCTGCTTCTGATTCTCCCTCTCCCTCTGCCCCTCCCCAGCTTGTGCTCTCTCTCAAAAGAAAAGAAAAGAAAATCTACCTTCTTATAGTTATATTCATATTAAAATAACAAAATAGATGCTGTCCAAATTCAAGAAAACTAAAAATCAACAACACCTTAATGTACTAGTATTTTTAGACTACATTAATGTTAACCTTAGATGTGTGTTGAAAGCACAAAACAATAAATCTCTTAGAAGACGTATGTGCCATCTCTAAACCAATCCATTCAGTTCCCTCTTACACACACTTTTTTCTTTTTTAATCTGTTTAAAGGCAAATTTTTGTAGAATGAATCTAAAGGGTCCTCTGGACCTGAGCTGGTACCTAGCTAAACATTTAAACATAAATAGATATCCAACAGCCCAATCATGAACACAAATTTTGAAGACTGAAGCAGCTGAAACATTTACATTTTAGTACTTTTTCCACAAAGCAGAAATATTAAGAGAAGGTCAAAGACAATTGAAAAATGACTTTTTTTCCCATTATTATCTGATCCTATGTGTCCCCAATGCTGTCTATGAAGTCTGTGCTAAAAAGGGGAAGAAGGAACAGCAGTAGAAATATAGCTTTAATATAATCCCTTTCACCAGCTTTTGTAAACATTCTTTAGCTCCCAACTCTTCACTAAATTACTGATTTAGACCAAGTGTATGTAATTGAAGAGCAAACTTCTCTCACTCTAAAAATGTGTAATCCTAAAATAAGGTGTGTGTTAAAAGCAACTATGCCTAAAGGCCTAATTTGAAATGAATGAAAATTAGTTTGTGAAGAATTCTAATAATGGTGGAGTAGCTTTTGTCTACTCCTAAAACTAACCCTTCCACAGATGTCAGTTATAAATTCTGTAGAAAATATTTCTTTAAAGTTTATTTATCTTGAGAGAGAGAAGCTACAAGCAGTGGAGAGGCAGAGAGAGAGGGAGAGACAGAGACAGAGAGAGACAGAGACACACAGAGAGAGACAGAGAAACAGAGAGAGAGAGACAGAGACAGAGAGAGAGAAAATCTCAAGCAGGCTCTATGTTATTAGGGTGGAACCCAATGAAGGGCTCAAATTCAGGAACCGTGAGATCATGAATTGAGCCAAAATCAAGAGTTGGACGCTTAACCAACTGAGCCATCAGGTACCCCTAAATTCTGGATAAAATAATTTTAAGAATGACTCAAAGATAAAACAAAGCAACCAAGAGCAGGTAGATATTGGGAAATTTGACTACTGAAAGAAAAGAAGTACAGTGTTCAAATTTATACAGCTTTTTTCGAAGGGCACTCCTCACCTGCAATAACACAAGTCCACTATACCTCAGGCAGAAAGCTGCAGTTTTATTGAAGTTCATGGCCACAGAGTGGCTGAAAACTCAGAGAGGAAATTCAGTAAAGGAGTTAGCCATAGCAAGAGAAGCCTCAAAAACTAATATAAACTCTTCAAATTCTTTAAAAAAAAAACAAACCTTGAATTGTATATGCTTAAAGAAGATTCCAAGGAGCCCAGCAGAAAACAACTGGAAAGCTGAAAGAATTCAGCAGCAATGTCAGCTGCTTCCCACTGCAGAGACATGAGCTTGGAATTTGAATCCAACCAAGTTACAAGGCGTTAGAAAACACCTCAGGCTTTCTATAGACCCATCTTACTAAAGTATAAGACCAAGCCTCCACAAGTTCAAGATGATCAGCCAGTAATTTAATCATGCTCCCCAAAGGAAGATAAAGAGAATTTAGATGGCATATCATCCACAATGTCCACTCTACGATTACAACTTTCTAGACATGAAAATAAGCAGGAAAATATGAGGTGCTGTCAAGGGGGGTGGAGGAAGCAGTTAAGAGAAAAACACTATGAAATAATTCAGAAGAGTGAACTAACAAGCAAGGATGCTAAGGCAGCTATTATAAATATGTTGAAAAACTTAATGAAGAATATGGTCACAATGGGACATCTCAGTGGATAAATGAAAATCATTTAGGGGCGCCTGGGTGGCTCAGTCAGTTAAGTGTCCGACTTCAGCTCAGGTCATGATCTCACAGCTCGTGGGTTTGAGCCCCATGTCAGGCTCTGTGCTGATGGCTCAGAACCTGGAGCCTGCTTTGGATTCTGTGTCTCCCTCTCTCTCTGCCCCTCCTCCTCTCATGCTCTGTCTCTGTCTCTCTCAAAAATAAACATTAAAAAAAATTTTTTTAAAGAAAAAAATCGTTTAAAAAAAAAGAACCAAGTGAAATACTAGAACTGAGGGGTATAGTATTTAAAAATGGGCTTAAAATATCAGCACCCCCATGTTCACTGCAGCAATGTTCACAGTAACAAAGACATGGAAACCTAAATGTCCATCAGTTGATGATGACTTGATAAAGATGTATTTTATGTATGTGTATATCATGAAATGCATTCATTCAGTCAAGCAAAAGAAGGAAATCTTGCCATCTACAACAACATGGATGCAACCTGAAGGCACTGTGCGAAATGAAATGAATCAGAGAAAGAAATACCAAATAGTCTCACTTATATGTGAAATCTGAAAAAGGAGAACTCTCATAGAGAGTAAATTGGTGGTTGCAAGGGGCTGGGGTGTGGGAGAAATGGGGAGACTTTGTTGAAGAGTAAAAACTTTCAGTTATAAAATGAATAAATTCTGAGAATCTCACGTACAGCATGGTGACGATAGTTAATAATCCCATACATATTATATAATTGAAAGCTGCTAAGAATAAATCTTAAATGTTTTCACAACACACAGAAAATGTTAGCTATGTGAGGTGATGGATGTGTTAACTAACCTTACTGTAGTAATCATTTCATATATATACATGTATCAAACTATCATGCTGTACACCTTAAATTTACAAAATGTTATTTGTTAATTACAGCTCAATAAAGCTGAAAAATGAAAGAAAAGAAAAAAAAAGATTTGGGCAGGGATACTTAAAAGCAAATTAAAAAAAAACATAAAAAAGAGTCAGTGACCTTGAAGACAGAGCAGTAGAAATTATTCAATCTAAAGAACTGAGGGGAAAAGATTTTAAAAAGTTAACAGACTTAGAGACCTATAGTACAATTTTAAGCAGAATAACAAGAATCTCAAATGGAGCGGAGAGAGAACAGGGAACGTATTTTTAAATAATGGTTAAGATGTCCCACATTTGGTGAAAAATATCAAATTACAAATCTAATAAGCTCAGCTAACTCTAAACATAGTAGCAGAAAAAAAAAGGAAAAGAAAAAATATAAATCAAATTATTGAAAATTGAAGACACAATGGAAACCAAAAGACAATAAATATACATCTTTAAAGTAATTAAAGAAAAAGACTATCAACCCAGAATCTATATCCAGCAAAAATATTCTTAAAAAACATAAACATATTCAACTAAGACTCAAGACTTTATCAATTGATTTATGCATTATGCAATGTTAATGGAAGTTGTTCAAGCTGAAGGGAAATGACGTCAGTCGAAACTTAGATGTACACAGAAAAAGAAAGAAAGAAAGAAAGAAAGAAAGAAAGAAAGAAAGAAAGAAAGAAAGAAAACCTGAAATAATATGTAGGTATATACCAAGGACTATCTCATTTATTTTCTCTGAAATTCTTCAAGAGACCAGTGACTAAAGCAAACATAGCACTGTGCTGAAGCAAAAAATAGCACACCAACAGCACAAAGGTCAAATATAATTATACTTTGTAAAGTTCTTTCATTTTACATGAAATAGCATGTTAGTGCAAAATAAAATGTAAAAGTTAATCATGAATACTGTAATTCCTAGAGCAACCACTAAAAAATTACAAAGCAGTTTAGCTTAAAAAGCCAATAGAAGATTTAAAATAGGGGCAACTGGGTGGCTCAGTTAAGCATACGACTCTTGATTTCAGCTCAGGTCATGTTCTCATAGTTCGCTGGCTCAAGCCCACATCGGTCCCTGCACTAACAGCATGGAGCCTGCTTGGGATTCTCTCTCCCTCTTTCTCTGCCCCTCCTCCACTTGCCTGCAGTCTCTCTCTCTCCCAAACAACTTTAAAAAAATATTTTGGGTTTTGTGGATTATAGCCCTTGCAGTGGCTATTCTCTTATTGTAGTGTGAAAACAGCCATGGCAATATGGAAATGAATAGGCATGGCAGTGTTCTAATAAAACTTTACTTATAAAGGCAGGCAGAGGGCCAAGGATCTGCCCTGTAGTTTGCTGATCTCTGATCTATATTTCTGTAGGTTATTTTATATCCATTTCACTTGTTAAGAGAGGGGTATCATAACTCCCAGCTATAATTGTAGATTTGTTCATTTCTTCCTATAACTTTTATATCTATAACTTAATCAGCTTTTGCTTCATGTGTTTCCTTAATGCAGTTTTTGCCTCAGGCTCTCTGGTATTAGGTGGATTCTCATTTGGTATTGGTATGCCTTCTGGATGAATTGACCTTTTTACCTTTGATAATTCTTTACTGAAGTTAACCACCCCCCCCCTTTTTTTTAATAAAAAGATTTTTCTTAATGTTTATTTATTTTTGAGAGAGAGACAGAATATAAGCAAGGGAAGGGCAGAGAGAAAGCGAGACAGAATCTGAAGCAGGCTCCAGGCTCTGAGCTGTCGACACAGGGCCCGAGAAGACACTCAAACTCACAAACCACAAGATCGTGACCTGAGCCAAAGTCAGATGTTTAACCAACTGAGCCACCCAGGCACACCTGAAGTTACATTTTTTTCTGTTATTAATGTAAGTACACAACTTTTCCTGTGTTTACTATTTACATTCATGATGTATGATTTTCATTATTACACTTTTAACCTGACTTGTGTTTTTGTTCTTAAAATGCATCTCTTATATACAGCATATATTTAGTGGACTTTCTTTTCATTTTTAAAAATGTTTCTTTTTTTATTGAGATATAGTAAACATACAATGTTACATTAGTTTCAAGTGCACAATATAGTTATATGGCAAGTTTATGTTATGCTATCCTCATTGCAAGTATAGTTCATCTGTCACAATACTATTACAGTACCAAAAACTATATTCCCTATGCTGTACCTTTTATCCTTATGACTTAATGATTCCTTAACTGGAAGCCTGTATCTCCCAGTTTCCCTCACCCATTTTGCCTATCCCCTCACCCTCCACCCCTCTGGCAGCCATCAGTTCTCTGTATTTATGGGTTTGTTTCTGCTGTTTAATTTTTTTTTAGATTCCTCATATAAAAGACATCATTTGGCATTTGTCTTTAACTTATTAGCATCCATGTTGTCGCAAAAGGCCAAGATCTCATTCATTTTTTTTCTTTAAGTATTTATTTTGAGAGAGAGAGTGTATGTGGCCGTGTGTGTATGCATGGGGGAGGGGCAGAGGAGAGAGACACAGGGGAAGAGGGAGAGAGAGAATCCCAAGCAGGCTCAGCGCTGGGGGGCTTGACCCCACCAACCAAGAGATCATAACCTGAGCCGAAATCAAGAGATGGATGCACAACCGACTGAACCATCCAGGAACCCCTCATTTTGTTTTTTTTTAATATTAAACCTACTTATATAGCAATTTCTGTCTTTGGAGTTTTAGGAAACATTGTATTTAACAATATTTATATGGTTGAATTTAAGTCTGTTATTTGCTACGTGTGTTGTATTTTTTTAATCAAGTCTGTTGTTTGCTATGTGTTGTATTTTTTTAACCTGTATTTTTCTCCCATCCTTTACTGTCCCTTTTATGTTACATATTTTTTAATATTTTTTTTTAAATATTTTTATGTTTGTTTATTTTGAGACTGAGTGCAAGCAGGGGATGGGCACCCCTAAAATATTTTTTATATATAGAGAAAAAGTTTTGATTATGATATAGATGACTTAAACACTATTAACCAATCTGACCCAACTGTATCATAGAGCATATACTGCATCATAAAATGAGTCTCAAATTTCAAAAGGCAGAAATTTTAGAGTATGTTCTCTGACCCCAACAGAATCATATTAGCATTCAACTATAAGAAACTGTCTATGAAAACTCAAAATACCTGGAAATCAAGCAACATGTTTCTAAATACTCCATGAGTCAAAGAAATCACAAAGAAATTTAGAAAATATTTTTAACTGATAATGAAAATACAATATGTAAACATTAAACATGCAATTAAGCAATGCTTAGAGAAGAAAGGATAGCTTCAAGTGCTTATATTTAAACACAAAGTCTTAAGTTTAAATGTCTAAATTTCCACATTTAGACATAAAGCCAGAAAAGGGGCACCTGGGTGGCTCAGTCAGTTGGGCGTCCGACTTCAGCTCAGGTCAGAGGTCGAGCCCCGCGTCGGACTCTGTGCTGACAGCTCAGAGCCTGGAGCCTGCTTCGGATTCTGTCTCCCTCTCTCTGCTCCTCCCTCTCTCTACCTCCCTCCCTCCCTCTCCCTCCCTCTCTCTCTCTGTCTCTCTCTCTCTCTCTCTCCCTCCCCCCTCAAAAATAAAGCTTAAATTTTTTTTCCAAAAAAGCCAGAAAAAAATATTAAACCAACAGAAGAAAGAATTAAGGAATTATCAAGATAAAACCAGAAGCCAACCAAAAGCTGTGAAAAGAAATAACATTGTTAAGCCCTAGCATGAATGACGAAGAACAGAAGAAAGTAAAATACAAACTACCAACATCAGGAATAAAAGACCAATCATGACAAATCCTGCAGGCATTAAAAGGATCACAATGGAAAATTATAAACCATATGCCAAAAGATTTGGTAACTTAAATAACCCACAAACTGCTTGACTTTGGCTCAGGTCATAATCTCACAGTTGGTGAGTTCGAGCCCCACACCAGGCTCTATGCTGACAGCTGGGAGCCTGGAGCCTAATTAGGATTCTGGGTCTCCCTCTCTGCCCCTTCCCTGCTGGCACGCACTCTCTCTTGCTCTCAAAAATAAAATTAAAAAAAAAAAAAGCATCATAAACCATATTTATCAAGAACACAGACATCCTTAACAAAACAAACCCAAAAACAGGTAAGTGGACAAAACATCATGATCATCATGATCATGTAAGGTTATCCCAGAAATGCAAGATTGGTATCACTTTCAAAAATCAATAAATAGGGGCACCTGGGTGGCTCAGGTCATGATCTTGCGGATTGTGAGTTCAAGGCCTGTCGGGCTCTGTGCTGACAGCTCAGAGCCTGGAGCCTGCTTCAGATTCTGTGTCTCCTCTTCTCTCTGCCCCTCCCCTGCTCATGCTCTGTTTCTCTCTGTCTCTCAATAATAAACATTAAAAAACTTTCCTTTAGAAAAAAAAAATCAGTAAATATATTTCACCAAAATAAATAACAGAATAAAGAATAAAAGCCATACAATCATCTCACTAAATACAAAAAAAGGGGGGGGGGGGGGGGGGATGTGTGACAATATTTAACACCCATTCATAATTTAAAAGTTTCAGTAAAACAGGGAGTATCTTCCATCTGATTTCTTTTAATCTACAAAAAAAACCCACTGCTGACATCCTATTTTATGGTGAAGGACAATGTTTTCCCTTAAGATCAGGAACGAGACAAGGATGTCCATTCTCACCATTGCTCTTTAACATTAGACTGAAAATGAGAGATGGTGCAATAAGGCAAGACAAAGAAAAAGCTTGTAAGATGAGAAAAGGAAGGAATAAAACGGTCTTATTCACAAATTATCTGACTATTTTTGTAAAGAAAGTCCTAAGGAATCTACAAAGAGTCCTGGAACTAAACGAATCTGAACTCAATTTAAAGTAACTATGGCATTTTTGTATACAAAGAACATTTACAAAATTTCATTTGTAATAGCATCAAAAAGATTTTTAATACATGCAAGATCTCTACAGAGAACATTAAAATGTTACTGTCTAAAAAAAAATTTTTAATGTTTTATTTAGTTTTGAGAGAGTGAGAGACAGAATGCAAGCAGGGGAGGGGTGCGGACACAGAATCTGAAGCAAGCTCCAGGCGCTGAACTGTCAGCACAGGGCCTGACGCAGGGCTCAAACCCACGAATTGTGAGATCATGACCTGAGCCAAAGTTGGACACTTGACCAACTGAGCCACCCAGGCGCCCCTAAAAGATTTTTTTAATATTTATATTTGAGAAAGAAAGAGCGCAAGCAGGCAAGGGGGAGAGAAACAGAGACAGAATCTGAAGCAGGCTCCAGGCTCTGAACTGTCAGCACAGAGCCCAACACGGGGCTCCAACTCACAAGCAGTAGGATCATGACCTGAACCGAAGTCAGACGCTTAATGGACTGAGCCACCCAGGTGCCCCAAAATGTTACTTTTTATTACATGTATATAAATTAACACATTAACATAACATCACATTATATGATTGATATGTTAACATATTAATATGTAAAAATCCATTTTAGTAGGTTGATGTAGAGATCTTCCACACACGTTTACAACACATGTTAAAGATGAACTAAATAAAAGGAGAGATATACAACTGTATTAGTCATCGCTGTGTAAGAAACAATCCCAAAACTTAACAGCTGAAACAAAATTATCTCAGTTTCTAAGGGTCAGGAATCCAGAAGCAGCTTAGCTGGTGGGTCTGGATCAAGGGTCTCTGATGAGACTGTAGTCAAATAAATAATAGTCAACTGAAGGCTAGAGGAGGATCTGCTTCTAAGGTCACTCAAGGCTATTGGCAGAAAGCCTCAGTTCTTTGTCACGTAGATGTTAGGAGACAATAATCCATGGGACCTACATTTCTGCACATTTTGCAACTGAGGATGGACTGCCCTTTGTTCTAAACTATGTTTCAAAGGTATCTATAAAATGAACGGACTTAGAAGATAAAGAAAGTCACCTCCAAAGCAAAGAGCAAGTATGCTTACTGCACATCTAAAAATATCCAGTTTTGGGGTGCCTGGGTGGCCTCAGTAGGTTAAGCATTTGACCCTGGATTTCAGCTCAGGTCATGATCTCATGGTTTATGAGATCAAGTCCCACATCAGGTTCCATGCTTGGGATTCTCTCTCCCTTGTTCCCTCTGCCTCTCTCTCTCTCTGTCCCTCTCCTTGTTCATGCTGTCTCTCAAAATAAACATTTAAAACATAAAAAAAAATAAATAAAACTATCCAGGTTCCCCGTGTCCAAAGTTCCTCTCCTGAAACATAGTCCACTGCATATGTAGGTGTCATCTGGCCCTCTTCACGTTACCAGGTGCGAAATGGAACTCAAGGAACTGGTGCAAAAATGCCAAAACCCTAGCTACTCCTCCTGTAATTGTGACAGTCTTTCCAATCTGACCCAGGGGCCTCATGTCTTTTATCAGCACCCATGAAACTGTAGTAAGCTAACTTGAGAGCCTGCAAGTAGGGTAAAAACTCAGACCCTTCACCGTCTTGACATTGGGTCTCTCTACAATATGGCATCTGGTTTTTTCTACAGTGAGTAATGAGGAAAAGACCAGTAACAAGCCACTGTATCTTTTTTTAACCTAATTTTAGAAGTGACATACCATCACTTTTCCCATACCCTATTGATCACACACATCAACCCTAATCAATGTGCAAGTTGGCCTATGAAACAGTGCAAATACCAGACAGGGATCAATGGGAACCATGTGAGAGGCTAACTACCACATTCAATATCGGTACAGATCAGTTTTCCCTATATATATCTACAGAGCAACACAATCCCAATCAAAATCCCAAAAGACTTTCTTTTTATAGAAATTGAGACCCTGAAACACAAAAGAACCAGACCGGCCAAACAATGTTGGAGGATTCACACTATTTGATTCCAAAAGTTATGGTAATAGAGACACTGTGACACTGGCATAGGAGAAACAAATAGATCAATGAAACAGAATTGAGTCCAGAAATAGACCTACACATGTAAGTTCAAAGGATTCTGAATAAAGACACATTACAGATGTGAGATGTTTGTCGTAAATAAATAACAAAAATAGCAAAAAAAAAAAAAAAAAAAAAAATTAATAACAATAACAAATAATAAAGACACAAATAAAGACACATCTAATCACTGCAGCAAAGAAAAGGTGTTTTCGTTTTTGGGTTTTTTTTTTCCAAACAATGGTGTTGGAATTGGATAAATGTATTTTTAAAAGTGAACTTTAACCTCCTACTTCACACCATGCAAAATAATTCAAGATGGATCATAGCCTTATAGATAAAGGCTAAGACTATGAAACTTCTAAAAGAAAGCACAAGAAATTATTTTCATGACTTTTGGATATATCGGCAGAGCTTCTTACGACTCAAAAAACATAATCTATTTTTTTTTCATTTTTTTAACGTTTGTTTATTTTTGAGAAAAACAGAGACAGAACATGAGCGGGAGAGGGGCAGAGAGAGAGGGAGACACAGAATCTGAAGCAGGCTCCAGGCTCTGAGCTGTCAGCACGGAGCCCGACACAGGGCTCAATCCCACGAACTCGAGATCATGACCTGAGCCAAATTCGGATGCCCAACAGACTGATCCACCCAGGCACCCTAAAAGGCATATCTATTAAAGAAAAAACTTGATTATTTAGACTTTGTCAAAATATACCAGTAAGGAAAAAACAAGACAAACTACAAATTAGGAGAAAATACTCTTAACACATTGATCTGACAACTTGTATCCAGACTATATTACACACCAATAAAAAGATAACCAATTTTTTAAACACGCAGAAAACTTGGAAGACAAATTCACAAAAGAAAATACACTAATTATCAATAGCTGTATGAAAAGCTACTCAACATCATTAGCCACCAAGGAAATCCAAAATGAAACCACAATGAGAAACCATTTCATACCTTATAAATGGCTAAAATTAAGACTGATTATCCAAACGTTGGCAAGAATGTAGAGCAACTAGAATTCTCATATATTCATGGTGGGACTATAAAGTAGAAAATCACTTTGAAAATGTGGGAATTTCTGACATAGTTAAACACACATCTGCCTATAAACTCACAATTCCATTCCTAGGTATTTACTCAAGAAAAATGAAAACAACTGTTTGCAAGAAGACACGCATAGGTCTTATTCTTAATGGTAAAAAATTGGAAGCAACTCAAATGTTCATCAACAGAAGAAAAGATAAACTGTGGTATATTCATCCAATTTAATTTAATTAAGCAATAAAAAGAAAAACTGGTATATTCCACTTCATGGATAAATCTGGAAATGCTAAGCAAAAGAAGCTAAATGCAAAAAAGCACACTGCATGAACACAGAACAAAACTAATCTACCTTGTCAGATATCAGAGTGCTTGGGGAAGAGGGAACTGGATAAAAAAGGCAAAGAGGGAACCTTTTGGGATGACAAAAATGCTCAATATCATCTTTTGGGCACTGGGTATTGATCTCATCAAAGTTGAGATCTGTACATTTCACTGTATTTAGTTTATACCTTAATATAAATATATGCAAATATAGAACATAAATATATAGAATATATAATACATAAATAAGTAAATCAAAAATAAATTTAAAAACAATTCATGAGCTCACTGTATTAATTTTCCCTTTTTCCACTTAGTCTTGGGTTGTCCAGACTTATATTTAGCGTATATATACATACATTTGTGTGTATTCAGTAAATATTAATCATCTACCAGTGCCAAATATTCTGCTAGGTTCCAAAATAACTATAAGTTCATGGCCTCAAAGGTTAACCGTATAAGGGCAAAAAACAAATAAGAACAACACATGACATGACGGTTTCCATTATAAAGGTATACACAGGGTCTTGTGAGAAGGGGAAAAGAGCACAACACGTTGCCCAAAAGAAGAGTCATGTATCAGAAAAACCTTTCCATTAGGTAGAGGATGACATGTGAACAAGCAGGAATGACCACTGCAAGAAGAGAAATACCGCATGTAAAGACACAGAGACAAAAGGTCCAACACAGTAGGGAGCTATGAGCAGTGTTTTGGGAGCTGAGCGAGCCTAACACAAAGTGACATGAAATGCTGGCAAGGCAGGTAGATACCACGCCAATACTAAGATACTTGGATTACAAAGGGCGTGAAGAGCCACTGAAGAGTTTAAAGCAAGGAAATGACACACTCAAATTCATGATTAGAAATATCACTCTGTTAATAGTCTAAGAGATAGCCTAGAAGGGAGTGATGGTGTAAGCAGATACCTGTCAGAAGACAAATGCAGGCAAACAAGCAAGTCATGTTTACATTTACTAAACCAACCAATGGAACAGGGACTGAAGAGAAATTTAAGAATCCCCAAATGGACAGAAAAAAATGGGTAAAGATTAAAATGAGAGAGTTCACAGGAAAAAAAAAAATAATATAGAGGGCTCTTAACCATATGAAAAGATGCTTGGCTTCACTTGTAAGAGAAATATTAATTAAAACTACACTGAGATACCATTTTTCGCCTATCGTATTGGCACAAATCCAAAAAGCTTGATTACACACTGTGCTGGCAAGGGTATAGGGAAACAAGTATTCTCATAAACACGTTATTGTTACAACGTCTATGAAACACAATTTAACAATATCAAAATTATACCTGTTATATTCTTTGACCCAGCAATTCCACTTCTAGGAATTTATCCTACAGACACATGGGCATATGTACAGAATGATATATCCAACAGTGTTGCTTGATGCAAGATTCTTATAATTTTTATAATAGTAAACACTGGAAACAATACAGCTGTCCACCAATGGGCTTTAAAAGAAAATACTTTATTCCGCCTTCTTTTAAATTATTTTATGATAACTGGTGTTTTATACTACCAGTTAAATTGTGGTTCATAAGTAAAAAGGAACAGCAGCTTTTGAAAAGCGGAGAGAAGTAGAGAGCGTGCATAAGCAACTAGCACTTTACACACCACTGCGTTAAGATCTCCAAGGTATATTGTTCAGTGGGAAAAAAAAAAAGTAAAAGGTGGGGCACCTGGGTGGCCCTGTTAAGAGTCTGACTTCAGGGGCGCCTGGGTGGCCCAGTCGGTCGAGCGGCCGACTTCGGCTCAGGTCACGATCTCGCGGTCCGTGAGTTCGAGCCCCGCGTCGGGCTCTGTGCTGACAGCTCAGAGCCTGGAGCCTGTTTCAGATTCTGTGTCTCCCTCTCTCTGACCCTCCCCCGTTCATGCTCTGTCTCTCTCTGTCTCAAAAATAAATAAACGTTAAAAAAAAAAAAATTAAAAAAAAAAAAGAGTCTGACTTCAGCTCAGGTCATGATCTCAAGGTTCAGGAGTTTGAGCCCCATATCAGGCTTCGAGCTTATAGTGCCAGAGCCTGCTTAGGATTCTCTCTCTCTCCCTCTCTCTCTGCTCCTCTGCCTCTCACTTTCTCTCTCTCTCTCTCTCAAAATAAACAAACTTAAAAAAGAGAGAGAGAGAGAGAGAGAGAGAAAGTAAAAGGCAAAGCAGTTAGTTTCCAACACTAACGTAAAACATCTGGGAGCAGGAGGAGGGGAAAAGAGAAAGATGGGATAAATGTACTTATAAACGGCTGTATTTTTTAAATCCCCAGAAGGATATGTAAGAAATCAATAACGTGAGTAAACTACTGTAGAAATTTGGGAACTTGACAGATGGGAAAGGCTATGAATGAGAAACTTTTGATTGTGTACCTTTTTTCCTCTTTTTGTTGTTTCACTTTTGAAGTACTAATATGCATACAGTATTTATGTTTTAAAAAACCTTTGCGTCGGGCTCAGCTCGGAGCTGTGCTGTGACAGCTCAGAGCCTGGAGCCTGTTTCAGATTCTGTGTCTCCCTCTCTCTCTGCTCTGCTCCTCCCCTGTTCATGCTCTGTCTCTCTCTGTCTCAAAAATAAATAAACATTTAAAAAAAGGGGGGGGGGCGCCTGGGTGGCTTGGTCGGTTAAGCGTCCGACTTCGGCTCAGGTCATGATCTCATGGTCTGTGAGTTCAAGCCCCGCGTCGGGCTCTGTGCTGACAGCTCAGAGCCTGGAGCCTGTTTCAGATTCTGTGTCTCCCTCTCTCTCTGCTCTGTTCCTCCCCTGTTCATGCTCTGTTTCTCTCTGTCTCAAAAATAAATAAACGTTAAATAAATAAATAAATAAATAAATAAATAAATAAATACCTTTGGAAATACTGTATCAGAATCAACAAGATGTGTAATTCATTGGATATGAGAAGGAGAAAGATCAAGAAGACTGCAGGTTTCTGACTTGATAACAAATCTAGTCATCCCTTACAACTTAAAAAAAGGTATCTGTGTTATTAACCCAGACAGGATGTTAAAGGGTAGAGGTAGAGGAAAGCAATTCAGTTTTGAATATGTTGTACTGGAGGTATTGTGTCCAATACAGTATACAAGAAAAAGAAGACAGGATATTTAGGAGAGAGGTCAGGGATATAGTTCACAGTAGAAGCCCTGGAAGAAGAAAACATTTTTATCAGCCTAATATGCCTAGAAACTATTTACTCAATAAACCCAATTAAATCAGAAAATAAACGAAAAATGCAATTCAAAGAGACAACATAAGGCCACATATTCATATCCTTTTGTCACAGACATCAACCTCTCACTAAAACTGTACTTAATGCATTTAGATAAATTCCCAAACACAACAGATTAGAAACATCAAAAAAGACCATGGATGAAGCTACCAGAGGCAACATTTGGCAGGAGCATGAGGCAGCAAGAAATGATGATGATGATGGTACCACCAATACCTCAAGAAGTATAGCATTCTTCAAGGGCTCTTCTTAGGAGTCAAAGTCTCATATTTTATCATCTAAGACTTGGCCAAAAAGTCCCTCACTTCAAGAGGTTTTTCATGATTCCTGTACTCTCAGCTTGACATGATTAATCAATTTCCTTTTATCAAATTCCCAATTTCAGATATTTTGTTTACACCTTCCTGAAAACACTTTATTCTGCCTTGTTTTCAATTATTTTCTAATTATAACTGGTATTTTATACAACCAGTTTCTTTCTTCCTACTTGAATATACATTTCATAATTGAAAAAATATCTTTTATCTTTATATTTTGGAGCATGAATTTCTTGTATAGTATATAACATACACCATTTAACAAACAAACAATTTTCCATCTTGGCCTTCTCTAAAGTGATATGAATGGACCTGGCACAAATACAGTATCCCTGCACCAACCTCTAATGGTTTTTTTGTTGAGTACTTACCATCTTGGCACCAGGGTAAGCATTTGGTCTGGCTTATCCGCCCCCCACCCCCACCCCCCAAAAAAAACAACAAATGAGATTAGTGGTAATAGGAAGTGACAACTAACACATTTGGGGTTTCTCTCATGGGAGATAAACATGTTCTACAATCAGATTGCAGTGATGGTTGCATAAACTTGTGAATGTACTAGAAAACAATTGTACACATTCATTCAGTGAATTATACTGTATGTGAATTATAGCTGAATTAAGCTGTTTTTAAATGTGAGATATCTATTATCCCCCACTTTACAGATTCAGAAACTGAGGCTTAGCAAAATTAGTAATTTGCCCATGGTGACAAAGCTAGCTAGTAATGGAGACAGAATAAAAACCTAGGCAGTCTTGACTCTAAGTCTACAGGCTTAACCACCAAGCTCTTTTGCCTTCCTTAGAAAGGGCTTCATCAAGCATTACATCAAATGCCTACATATGCTCCTACTGCTGTTCAAGTCTTAAATGCTAGTGACCTTCCAAACTCCCAACTAGAACTACAAAGCTTTGACCCCAATCATGTTATATCATAAAGGGAGAAGAGAAGGAAAGTCAATAGCCAAAAAGAAATTTACCAAAGAGACAAAGAAAAAAAAAAGTGCTCAAGACTTGTATTTCAAAGCTTGCCATTTTGAGCATAAAACTAAATGAAAGCCTTGAAATAGCTGGATTGCTACTACCAAGAGTTGATGGGCAGGCCTAGTTCAGTTGAGCTGGGGTTAACTATGGGCTTCCCGGATTAATTCTACCTAGACCAGGGTTTCTCATCCTTGGAACTATTGATACATTGGGCCAGATAGTTTTTTGTTGTGGAGCATTGCCCTACACAATGTAGGGTGTTTTAACATCCCTGACCTCCACCCACTAGATGCCAGTGGCACCACCCTCCCCCATTCCCCCAGTTATGATAGCCAAAATGTCTCCAGACCTTGCCAAATGTCCTGGTGTGAGGCACTGGGGAGGGAAGGGGTGTCCCAAACAACCCCATTTGAGAACCATTGGCCAAGGCTAGAGGTAATGATGAAAAAGGACTAGCTATCTGATGTTAACTAGCATGTACGGTAACTTTAGACAAAAACTAACAGCTTTGTATCTCTGATGTACAAAAATTGTACATATTTAAGATATGCAACCTGATGTTTTGATACTATGTACATGCACTGTGAAAAGATCACCACAGTCACATTAATTAACATCACTTACACAGGGTTATCATTTGTGATTGGGGACAGAGGGGGTGACAGACAAAAGCCCTTTAAACCTATCACTTCCCAAGGCTACAAGGAAAAAAAATTCATTAAAAAAAAAACAAACTGTGAAGCTGGGGGTGAGGGTGGTACGTAGGGATTAAACAGGAACAAAGTCCATGTAGTCCTGCCAACATCCCCTGATTTCTGTACAGTTCAGCATGTAAGGCCTCTGACACCCTAGGAGAATATCAACTACAGAAAGGTACTACTAAACATCAGAAAATAGATCTAAAGGATGTAAGAAATGAGAACTGCTCCCTTTGACTGGTTTGAAGCAAAATCAGTTTCCCTTATAATTAAAACGAAGTGTCCCTCATCTCTGGAGGAACTCTTGAAATAACAAGGTCAAGGTTGCTACCCCTGCCAGGGAACAGGAGCATACGAAATGACAGCACAGGTAAAAACCAAATGACAGTTGAGGGTGGAAGGGAGTAGTGAGACAGGAGAAGCAGACAGAAGACAGAGCTGGCCCTATACAAAATTTATTTGCCCTCTCAAATCTCCCTTCCTGCCTTTATATACCTCGTTAACACCAAGTTAAGGGCTCTCAATATGCTCAATGTTGGCCCTTGGTCGTTCAAAGTCTAGCATTGTAGTCTCTCCATTCAGAGCAATGCCCCCCTCAAGGTGCCACAGGCTCTAAAAATATTATAACTCTCTAAAAATTGCACCTCTCTCAGTTCATTTTAGATGAGGGAGGGGGAGAAAGAGTCAAGTAAAATAAGCTCCATCTAAAGTATGTGCTACAAGTAACTTCTGCCCAATAAGCATACCCCCCCCAAAAAAGAAAAAAGAAAGTGATTACCCTCACTCATAATCAAAGAAATGTAAATCAAAACAGGATAAAAATTTCATATCAAATTGGCAAGAAGCATAAGGTTTAATAAAGTCCAATGTTGGTGAACATGTAACAGGCATACTCATAAACCACTGGTCAGTGTAAATTGTTACAATCTAAACACTCGAAAGAAAAAATCATGATACATCCTCATAAAATAATCATTTTTTTTAATTTTTTTTTCAACGTTTTTTATTTATTTTTGGGACAGAGCGAGACAGAGCATGAACGGGGGAGGGGCAGAGAGAGAGGGAGACACAGAATCGGAAACAGGCTCCAGGCTCCGAGCCATCAGCCCAGAGCCTGACGCGGGGCTCGAACTCACGGACCACGAGATCGTGACCTGGCTGAAGTCGGACGCTTAACCGACTGCGCCACCCAGGTGCCCCAAAATAATCATTTTTAATTATGTTGATCTATATGTGCCAATGTGAAAACTGCTCTGTGACATTAGCTAGGCAAAAAAGTAAATTGCAGTTGAAAAAAAGTGGACGGTACAATATAATACTATCTGTATAAGTTTTTTGAAAAATAAACTCTCTAGAAACTATTAACAGTGGACTGCCTGTTGGGGGGGAAGGGAGGACAAGTAGCTTTTATTTTTACTTTTTTGTGCCATCAGAATGTTTATCATATACATGTATAACTTTTAACCTAAAGTATAAAATTAAAGTCCTCTAAGCCCACAACCTTAACCACGACTCTCACCATCAACTATCCACACACAGCCCCTCCCCCATCTTCATATCAGAAGGCTGACTAAAATTGCCTAACCGAATTTCAGCTAGTTGAGGATATATTGTGGAAATAGATCTTGGGTATACATCTGGGGCTTTTCTTTAAGATCTCTTCACTCTAAAACCACTTCTGAGATGAAAAAGAAAAAGAATCCCTACACTGCCCAAAGCACCACAAACTCTCATTTCCTATTGCCCGCCCCCCCCCCAACCATCCTGTCCTAGAAAGAGGCAATGCTTATGGTTATTATATTCCCTCTTCCTATCAGTTTTATATTTAGTGTTGGCTAATTTCATTCTCCCACATAAAGAAGAGCAACCTCAATTGTTACTCAAAGAAGCCTTAACAGCAGGGATCTTACTGTCTGGTTCTCAGTTCCCACCACTTTGGTGCAGGTGTCCAACCAGTACCCTAAACTTCTACAAGGCAAGATCTCAGTCCTTGTTATTGCATCATCTCTGGCACTCTGCATATGGGAGCTTAACATTTGTTCATTTTAACTGAATCAGGTTAAAGCATTCTCTGTCAAAGGGAGAGGCAGGTTAGAGGAGTACTTCCAGGTCATGGCCCTTTAAAGATGCTTCCTGCTTTAACCAGTCTTCTTCCTCCAGTCCCCCTAGCCACTTAGAAGTTTTGCAACTAAACTAAGCACTTCTAATTACTGCCTAGTAATTAGAATGCCTTATTAATGCCTAGTCGTTAGAACACAATAACTATTATGGATATGTTTAAATATCTCAGATTAATGGCTTTAAGCAACTAAATTTTGCTCATCTGAGTTTAATCTTCATAATTTTCTCCCTGTGCATGATCATCCCTCCCACCTAAAACAATTACAGTCTCAAAGCAACAAACCTACCCTATTTTTGCACTAGTGAGAAATGGCTAAAAACCCTTTTCATTTATAGGGGAAAATGGTTATAATCAGCTTCATAACATTATAATGTGAGGAAGAGCTGACCTCTACACGCTGAGGAGTCAAAACTGAGAACCATTTGCCAGCTTCTTAAATATGCTTCAAAAGTAAATACATTTTCAGAGAAAATACTGGGCTTACTTTTAAACTAAGTATTTCTGGAATTTTTAACATTTCCAAACAGGAATACTCAAACCAAACACAATTTTATCCAAATATCTATTTTAACTGGAAGTGACAAATGACTGGTGTAGCAAACGGAGTTTAAAAGTGAAAAAAATACAGTCATACACATCCATCTTATAACAAAATAAAGTTCAATACTAACCTCAAAATCACCCTGGCTTACAAGTTTCAAGAAGAATAAATGAATGCCATGTCAAGTAACGTTGCACAACGAAAGATCAACTAACTCCAGAAAAGAGACATGCAAAAGGTTATCTTCTGAGACAACTTAAGTGGACTGAATGCCAGATAAAAATTATTAAAACCAGACTCTGAAACAGATGGTTAACCTTGAAATATTACTTCTTGATTGAATGAATGGAGAAGGGAATGAAGAATAATACACTATCTGGCAGGAATTTTAAATATTACTTAAATCCTGAACAGAACAATACAGACCATATAGAAGCTTCTAAGCTTCCATGAGAAACTAAGAGTTACCCCAATTCCACCATATGAATATGACTGTGCCTTTGGATAAATTACAATCTGAACCTAATTTCTCATGCATATCATAACTAAGATGATGATCATCTTTAAGTTTCTTTATAGCTCTCTAACACTAACAAAGGAAACATAAATTTATTCTTTTTTAACTTATACACAGTACTTGCCATCCAAGCCAAATCACAGTTAAATTGTTAGTTCTAGGCACGTATGATCAAAAAAGTTGCAATGAGGAAGTCAAAGGACAATCCTAATTCTTCAAGAGGGAAAAGCAAAAAAAAAAAAAACAACTTCCCAAAATATTCCCTTCCTCATAAAGTATCATTCCTCATCAGGGCAAGTTCTGTCTAATACAGGGTATCAGTTTATTGTTAGGTTTACCAAGTTATTGATAAAGTCAAATCCTCAAAATGTTACTCTTTGTGACTGTTAAAGCTGCAGAACAATTTTTAAGTAAACTTAACAATTAAAGCAACTTCTATCAACAGCCAGCTCAGACTACCTGTCAAATAAATAACCTTAGCAACATTTCATGACATTTCATGACAACAACAATCACTGTCATCACATTATCTCCTGCAACTCCTGGAAAAAGTGAGGGAAAAGACAGACATAATTAGACAGGAATAAAAGCAACAGGAAGAATACAAAAGCTGCTGTGAAAACAAAGCTCATACAAGGAGAATCAATCTCAAAAAAAGGAGAAAATAATAAAGAGCACAAAAGTTCTTTAAAACGAAACACCAATCCAAATACTACCTTGTCATTTAAAATATTTAAGCCCTAAGGTAAAACCCAGCTGCAAAAATGGTAATTTTTTTAAACAGCAAAAAAAAAAAAAAAAAAAAGAAAAAAGAAAAAAAGGCAAAAAAAATTAGCTACTTCAGTAATCAAAGAATGTCAAAAGTGCACCTTTTCTCTATGTATTTGCAAGTTTATTTCAAAGGAATAACGTTCGGACCTAAGATGTGTTTTTTATAGTTAAGCTTTTGAGAATACATCTAACAGAAGTCCCATGTTGAAACTTTCACCTACATATTCACCGGTATAAATTTTAATTAGGTTTTCTGCTATCACCAGGTGATACAAGATTAACTGTTCCACAAACTGACCTGCATACAACCATGGGAATGCTCATCTTACTGCCCCTAAAAATGCTTAGCATCTCTGACAAATGTGCTGCATATATAAAGTGTCCCTTCCAGCCCTTATTTTGCTTAATACCATTTTTGTGTTTTTAACTATTTTACTTATTACGTAAGTTAATACCAAAAATGCTCTAGCTTGGAACTTTACAGGGGTCAGTTGAGAACAATGATTGTATTGCCAAGCAAGTTTGAAATAATTGTAATTTATTCACAGCTCGCTCTTACAATCACGCTTGAATTTTTAAAGTTTATTAGGAAGACAGTAGAAGACTCCCAACTCACTAAAGACCTATGGCCAGCCTTCGAAATTAAAGGCTGTATCCCAAGTTTCCTAAACTGGTAAGGGTAGGGTCCGTTCAGGACAGCACTGCCCGTCCATCACTTCATAATAAAAGTGTGAAAACAGCGGTCAGAGCACATCCTTCAAAGCAAAATAAAGGGTTCTCTTTTATCGGGTTAGTTAGGATTCTTAAAACGTGTGTTGAAAGGGTAGCAACCTGCTCCTTCAAACCCTTCCCGGAGTTTACGCGTTCCCCGGGAAGGAAGGCAGTAACAAGGCAAGTCTGAAGGCGAGGCACCGCATTTCAGGGTTCAGATCCACTCCCTCAAAATAACTGTACTTCTGCCTGGCGCAGCTCGAACGTACGTACCAAGAAACAACAGCGGCAACATACAAGATTTTTCTTCTGACCAAAACTTTTCAAGTGTCACAAAGATAACAGCGCAAAAATGTTAACTATTTCCAACTGCACACCATTTTCATTGTCACTCCAACTCCACGGCTTCCTAAAGGAAAGCCAGAACCCAGTTGTCGCCCAGGAGGAGTCTCTCCAGCCAGTACTCGCGCTCTCGCTCCACCAGGTCCTCAGGTTCCCCCAGCACCAGCTCCGAGAGCGCGGTTAGCGCGCTTTATGTCCGGCGGATTGGCAAGTAACAGTGCAAAAATGTCACTCTAGCAGCCCGTTTCCTCGCCCGGAGCAAAGGGCTGGGCGGCGCGGGCGAGGCGCGCGGGGACCCGGCGAAGGCGCCCGAGGCCCGCACGCCGCCCGGGGTTCAGCCCGGACCCGCGCTCCCCACCCCTCGCCCGGAAGGGGGAAAACCCGCCAGCGGGAGGATTCAACAGGAGCACCGCGCCGCCCGCCTGCCGCCCGGGAAACAGCCGCCGGCCGGCCGGGACGCGGGGGGAGGGGCGGAGGCGGAGGCGGCGGGGCGCTGGCGACCCGGCTGCGGGGCGCGGACCCCCGCCCGCGCGCAAGGTCACCGCCCGCCGCCACCGCCGCCGCGGGCGCCCCGGCTGGGGCCAGGGCGGCAAGTTTAATTTCCAGAGGCTGCGACTGAGCCCGCGGCGTGGAGGGAGCGCGCCGGCGGCGGGGCCCTCCCCACCCCCACCGCGCAGCCCGACCCACGCCCCCGGCCCGCGCCCCACTCCTCCCGGCCCCGGCCGCCGCCAGGGAGCCGGCGGCTGCAGCCCCCGATGCCGGGAGGCGACTCTCGGCTGGCAGGCGGGCGGCGCTTAAGCCCCGCCACAGACACTGCCGCGGTGGCGGGCGCTGAAAAATGGAGCACGGAGACCAGAGAAGAGAGACATTTTCTTTCCGTTAACTGAATTGTTTCCTACCTCCGGGTGCCGGACTCGCTACTCCTCTCACTCCGCTGCTCTCCGGGATCCGCCGCCGCCGCCGCATCCAATCGCCTCCTCCCCCCCCCCTCCCCTTCCGCAGCCAGCCCGGCCGTTCCTCCTCCTCTCCGCTTCAAAATGGCGCCAAGCGCTCTTCGGCGGCTGCTCCAATCGAACCGCCGCGGACAGCACCCGGGGGCAGGCAGCGCGCGGCGTGGGTGCGCAGCGCCCCCTGCCGACCAGACGGCCCCGGGCGCGCGCCCGCCAGCCCTCTGGGCTCTCCCCGCCCCGTCCCCGCGCGCGCGCGCGCGCCCGGCTCCGACTCCGCCCCGCCCCGTCGCGCGCGCACGCAGCCACGGGGGCATGCCGGCGCTGTGGCCGCGGTGGCCGCCAGACGCGCAGCTGTCAATGATTTCTCTGCCTCTGCGGCGGTCCTGGACTTTTCGGGAAAACCACATAAATTGTTATAGATCTCTAACTTTGGGGATAAAAGTTGGGTATTTTTTTAAAACACTGAAATTTACACGTTGTGCGGTGTAAATGAAACGGGTATTAACTACTTTGCTCTTTATTTGGTAACTCTTACCTAGTATTCTCAAAATACCGGAGAATAGTTTTCTTTTCTACGCTGTGTGTATTATGTCTCTACTTAATCCGTACCTTTCCCATTCTGAGGAATTATTTAAGCGGCAGGTGGGTAGAGTGTCAGTGGTTCAACCTGTAACAAAACATTTCACTCATATGTCAGGTTATCACAGTTGTCCTGATTGGAGGGAGAAATAATCTGAATACCGTGAAGGAGCCTTCCATTTAGGTCTCTAACCCCCTTCACCTGCGGGAGGTGCCGGCTCCTCCCTCCTGCAGCTTTGGAGGAGTGTATTAAGAGTTGATCCGGATGGGCTAAATGGGTGCGAGGCACTAAGGAGGACACTTGTTGGGATGCGCACTGGGTGTTCTGTGTAAGTGATGAAGCACTAAATTCTTTTCCTGAAATCATTATTACACTATATGTTAACTAACTTGGATTCACATTTAAAACAGACTACGTATATTGGCTCCAAAAAAGAAAAAAAAAAAAAAAAAAAAAAAGAGTTGACCTGGCAATTACCCTTAGGACAGAGAGGAAAAAATATTTAAGGCCTCAAAGAAGCATAGTTTCTGACAAAAGAAACCGTGATTTATACAACAGGAGGTGGATTTCCAGAAATTTGTAATAGAAACCTTCATTTAAAGCAACACTCTTTAGGAAAACTGGAATCTGAATGAAATTGGTATTAAAGCAAAAATAAACTTATGTGTCAGGGCTTTAAAAAATAACCAAGTGTGGGGACAAGGGTGTGTGTAGTAAATAAATCTCTGTACCTTCCTCTGAACTTTACTGTGAACTTAAAACTCATCTAATAAAAATGAAGTCCAAAAAACAACAAAATTCTAATTCATCAGGAGAAATATAATAGGATGTGGCATAATTTAAGACAGTTAAGAACATAAACCATTTAAAAGTCAGCTGTCACTGCTGCCGACCTTGGGAAAGAGGAATTATATGGGAATCATGTTTTTTAAAATGTTGATTTTATACAGACTTGGTTAGAATTATCTTTGATTACAAAGAACCACAAATCCAGTTACCAGCTGTACTAGTTTTCTACTGCTGCTGTAACGAATTATCACCAAGTTAGTGGCTTAAAACAACACAAATGTATTGCCTTACAGTTCTGTGCTTCTGAGGACCCGCAGGGGTTTAACTGAGCTAAAATCAAGATGTGGCTCAGCTGCATTCCTTTCTGGAGGGTCTAGGGAAGAATCCATTTTCCCACCTTTCTAGCTACCAGAAGATGATCACATCCCTTAGCTCATGTCCCACTCCTTCCACCTTCCCAGGCAGCATGGCAGCATCTCTCTGACCCTGTTTCCCTTGCCACATCTCTTTCTCTGACTCCTTTCCGCCTCCTTTGTTCACCTTTAAGGACACTGTGATTATACTGGCCCACCTGAGTAGTCCAGGATAAGCCCCCCCCATCTAATTTAAAATCAGATGATTAGCAACCTTAATTCGATCTGCAACCTCAATTCCTCTTTGCCATGTAACCTAACCTAGTCACAGGTTCTGAGGACCACAACATGGATATCTTTGGGGCTATTATTCTGCCTACCACATTACTCATATTTGGGTTATCTAGACCTTTTCTTTTCTTTTGGTAGGATTTAAAGCTGAGGTTAAGGGGATTAGGAAGTTGGAAGACATCAGGAATGCCCTAAAAACACCTACATTGCCCCCTAGGACTCCTCTGCTACACTTTACTATACTACTAGACTAGCCTTACTACAGTAGAGCATGGTTTCTGAAATCTTTGTTATTGCACACCTGAAGCCAGAAATCATACAGTCTTGACTACCCACCCTACCCTACCTGGGGGACGCGAACCTTGCAGGAAGTATGTCAGCAGATGTATGCTGGAGAATTGTCTCTTGAGGGTCTAGAATTTCAAATGAATGGCATTTGAAAGAAAATAATTTCCAGGTTAAAAAGAAAATAGAATGCTATATAAATGTACTCCTCTAGAAATATAGTACTTATTGTTGGCAATTATATTTATTGAAATATATGAATAGCAAAATTAATGTAAGAGTTCCTAAAATGCACTGGAAGTATGCTGAACTATAAGAAACTGTATGGGCACGTCAAAAGAAAAAAAAAAAACGAGAGAATTTCTGAAAGGTAACATCTGATCAGAATAAATGTATCAGTGCGCCTGGGTAACTCGGTCGGTTAAGTGTCCAACTTCAGCTCAGGTCATCATCTCAAGCAAGGTTCATGAGTTCGAGCCCCCCATTGGGCTCTCTGCTGTCAGCACAGATAGATCTTCTGTCCCCCTCTCTCTGCCCCTCCCCTGCTCTCTCTCTCCCTCTCAAAAATAATATTTTTTTAAAAAAAGAGTGTGTTATTTTACTTTCACAGTCATCATTTCATTCCAGAAGCATCTAAATATAGTCAGTAAATTAGAAGGCTGGGCCCTACCTAGATATGGGGTGCTATTTATTCTGTGTAATTCAAAGTACATCCCAAAGGCCAGTCAATCGGAAAAATATGATCCCTGCCAGCCTACAAACGTGCAGAAATTCCAACTAATTAATTCTTTGGGTTAAGGTATTGGATCTTCAGAAAACATGTTGAAATGTGTTTGTGTTACCTACAAAAGGTAACCCACTAGCCCATAGGTATTAATTAGCAGAGACTAAGCCCCGTAGAAATTAGCTTTGTGATGTTTAGGCATTAGGCAATCAGGTGATGGATGAAGCAATCTTCTCCAAAACCCTGAAGTCAGACCCTTATTCACAATGCAGCCACCATGGAAAGATAGCATAGAGGTTCTTGTCCTCCACCCTCAGCCAAAACTCAGCTTCTGGTGCCTAGAATTCCCCCCTCCATGATTAATTCCTTGTATTAAGCATTGTGCCTATTCTGTGACCTTCTTTATTTTTATTTTAAAAAATATTTAAGTAAACTCTACCCCTAACATGGGGCACAAACTCACGACCCCAAGATCAAGAGCCAGCCAGGCACCACTTAAACATTGTTTTGTTTTTGCCTGTTCCTTTTATTTATTTTTATTTACTTATTTTTTTAAAAGTAACCTCTATGCCCAACATGGGGCTTGAACTCAAGCCCCTGAAATCAAGAGTCACATGCTCTATCTACTGAGCGAGCCATGTACCCCTTCTGTGACTCTCCTATTTTAAGGTAAATATTCCTGGAAGAATGCCACATTCATCTACAATCTGAGGGCAGTGGTTCTCGACAGGAGTGGAGTGGAAGAATCCCAAAATCACCTGGGAAATTTCTGCAAACCGCATGTGTCTCTGAGCCCAAACTTCTACTGGCCTTACATTAACAGAAGATTATTTCTCTTTCTATGGAAAGAGACAAATAAGAGAGACAGAGCTGAGAAAGGCACTAGGATTTCCAAACAGGGGGAAGAGCTAGAAGGGGAAGTATGGCACAAAGGAAAATTAGGGAAAGGTGACTTCTGCCTACTTCATAGTACATCTTAATACCAGAGCTAGCAAACATAAGCCAAAGCAGTTTTCTAACTTTCTTCTTCAAGAACAGAAAATGCTTTCTTTTGAACATTGTCTTAAAGGTCTCATCTTGTTAAGTACATTTTGTTCCTTAAGGAATTCTAGGACATCTTCTTACCTACCTAATAACCAATGGTACTCCTGATCGATGCAAACATTATACTAAAATTCTTTTTTTCTTCCTAAAAAATGTTCTTGGATCTTTAGAGAAATGTGTGTGTGTGTGTGTGTGTGTGTGTGTGTGTGTGTTATCAAATATTGTTTGAATAAATATACACACTTGCTAGAGTCTTCTTGGTTGCCTTGGAGTTGAACAGCATAGGTCACCATTGTGAGTGAGGTCTGAGCTGCTGACTGAGTATTCCTGAATATATGAGGCAGAACAGCCAAAGCAAAGACCATTCACTCTTATCCGTAGTCAGCACTCAGCAGTGTGTGTAATCCATGGGCTTGCACTTGATTAATGGGAGGAAATTGCATTTATTTACACTGTAAATCCATGCTATCCAACTGAAATATGAGGTGAACCATGTATGCAATTTAACATCTTCCAATTTTAAAAAGTAAAAAGAAACTAGTGAAATTAATTTTAATAATATTTTATGTAACATAATATATCCAGAATATTGTCATTTCCACATGCCATCAATATAAAAAATATATTAATGAGATATTTTACATTCTTTCATTCATATTGTGAATTTTACATTTAAAGCACATCTCAATTCCCACTAGAGATATTTTAAGTGCTCTGTAAGCACATGTGGCAGATGGCTTCCTGCTGTGAACAGCACAGCCAATAGACCCTGGAATCAAAAATGCTACTTTTGAACAACTTGTAATAAATAGCAAACACTGTTTTATTACGTATTCTTTGCAACTGTTGAAGTTGTTAAGAATTATGCTCATACCAGTTTAAGTGCATGCATTTAAATATATATACATGGCATACACACAGATATACTTACATAGTATTATACATATACAGTATGTACATGGTTATTTTATGTTCATGTTCTTAATATAGAATAATGAGTTACTCTAAATTTCATATTTTATGTCAAGTATATTGTTGGTGCAGCTATGTAAGAAAGCAAATGAGAATTAATTTAAGGAATATTGTGATTAGCCACTAGAACCAGCCATAATCTCAGCAAGCAACTAAACTTAGTACCAGAAGCATACCTATAGTAATACATGAGCTTCTTCAAGCATATTTTTTTAATTTTTTTTTAACTTTTATTTTTATTTTTGAGACAGAGACAGACAGAGCATGAACGGGGGAGGGTCAGAGAGAGGGAGACACAGAATCCGAAACCGTCTCCAGGCTCTGAGCTGTCAGCACAGAGCCCGACACGGGGCTTGAACTCACGGACCGTGAGATCATGACCTGAGCCGAAGTTGGCCGCCCAACCGACTGAGCCACCCAGGCGCCCCAAGCATATTTTTTTAGAATAAATTTTGTTACATGTTGTTAGATATAGTGAGCAACAGAGCAATCTGGCCAGATGACGGAATGGAATAAAAATGAGGACTCTCCCCCAAGCCTCGTATTTATATTTTGCTTTTAATTGTCTTGCATCCAGGGCAGCTCCCACTAGTGTGGATGAGGTAAGTCTGAAGCTGTATAGGGGCCTACTCCTACCTCAACCAGACTCCACTACTTAGCCACTTTTATTATTTCTCTTCACTTCTTCCCCACTTCCCACACCCACGCTGCTTTGCCCCATGACTTTTTTGTCCTGTAAGTTTACCCTTCATCTCCATAGTGGTACTGCCTATGCTATTTAAAACTGTAGAAAATTTTCACCTCACTTTGTTTTTTTAATAAGGGTAAAAATAAAACAATCCCTATTCTTTTCTAGGGTCTGAATCATCTCTCCAAATAAGGTGTGGATATTATATTAATCCTACATTTAACAAGTGTGTTTTTTATAAGCTCGTGTTACTTCTACCCATTGTAAAGGAGAGACTTCTTTTTTATAGGCTCAAACTAAGTGTAATTTGTTATATAAAATGCACCTAATAGACCTTTAACGACTTTATGGTGCCTTTTTAAAATTTATGACCAGTTTGTTTAGAGATATATGGCTTTAGAGTTGGTTAGGGAAGGACATCAAAAAGATGCCATGAAAACATTTTGAGAATTTTAGGGTTCATAAGGCATAGAAATGATCACCTCTTTCAACTCACTTTCCATAAAGAAGCTGAGACCCAAAAAGCTAAGTGACTTGTACAGGAATACATAAATAGGGGGAAATTTTTAGTGACTTGCATCATCTTCCAATTAATTTAGAGAGTAATTTCAATGTAATTCATTCCATCTCAAAAACACGTTTGAATATCTTTTTAAAATGTAAGTCACAAACAAATGCTATGAATGTATGGAAATAATGATTTACTTGCAAGAAGATAAGAAAAATGGAATCTGAAGTGTAGTGCATGGTTGCTTCAATGTGTTCTTTTGAATTTGTTATATATGTATATATTACAAATTCTATAATATATAACATCAATATTATATATATAATAAACCTTTTTATTGTGGTAAGAAACATAAAATTCACCTCTTACCTATTTTTAAGTGCACAGTTCAGTAGTGTTAAATATTATTTCCATTGTTCTGAAACAGATCTCCAGAACTTTTTCATTTTTCAAAACTAAGACTCTGTACCCATAATATAACAAGTCCCCTCTTCTTTGCCCCTGTCCCTCATAACCATCATTCTATTTTCCGTTTCTATGAATTTGAAATATTGTAGGTACTTCATACAAGGGGAATCATATAATATTCATGCTTTCATGACTAGCTTATTTTACTGAGCATAATGATAAACCTTACTTTTTAACAGTTCCAGAGTTAGATAACTAAGAGGTTTTTTTTTAATTTTTTTTAACATTTGTTTATTTTTGAGAGACAAAGAGAGACAGAGAACGAGCAGGGGAGGAATGAGAGAGAGAGGGAGACACAGAATCCAAAGCAGGCTCCAGGCTCTGAGCTGTCAGTGCAGAGTCCGACGCGGGGCTCGAACCCACAAACAGTGAGATCATGACCTGAGCTGAAGTAAGTTGCTCAACCAACTGAGACACCCAGGCGCCCCTAACTAAGAGATTTTTATACAATCATACCTCCCATTACCATCTAAAGAGAGATTTGTATTTAGGAAAATATTTATCATCAATTCAATTTCAGGAAATAATAAAGAGATACAGAACCAAGAGCAATTTCACTTCAAGAGTAATGAGAATGACGTTGGAGTTTAGACTGCCCCTCTGAATATTTGGGCAATATCATATATTTCATACATATACATTTTAAATCTCTAATCGATGTTTTTATTTTGTACAACCATCAAAATCAGCATTCCAGTGGAAGATAGCCAAAAACACCAAACCAGTTTTTCAGTGTCCTGTCTCTGTTCTAGGCAAACAGGTCTGTGTTGCGTTTGGGGTAATAGCCTGCTCTCCAGCTACCCAAGTTCGTATCACTTTTCATTGCAGGTAAATTAACTTGATTCCTAATACTCAGTCTTCAAAGATATGTAGGAAGCATCCTTTGTTTTAACACAGGAATTCTATTTCTTCTCCTGGCTGTAGTAAAAATAAATACAGTTAATATTTGAAAATTAACTTTATTTAGTGGCCAGCAGATGGAGCTGTTGAAAAATGTTGATGTTACTTCTAAAAAAAATTTTTTTTAGTTTGCTGAGATAAAACCAGCTAAAGCATATTCTATTTTTTGACATGTTAATAAATAATGAGTTTATTGTAGAGAAATCTGTAAATGCAGTTAAGATTAAAAAGGAAAAAAAATCAATTACAATCATGTCACTATAAAAAATTACTTTTTTTTTAATAGTGTTTGTTTATTTTTGATAGAGACAGAGCATGATCAGGGAGGGCAGAGAGAGAAGGAGACACAGCATCCGAAGCAGGCACCAGGCTCTGAGCTGTCTGCACAGAGTTTGACGTGGGGCTTGAACTCATAAACTATGAGATCATGACCTGAGCTTAAGTCAGACGCTTAACTGACTAAGCCACCCAGGAGCCCCCATAGAAAATTACTTTTAATGCTTTGTTGTATGTCAGTCCAGAATATATTTTATTCATATATTTACATTTACATTTTATAAAAATGTCGTGTTTATATGTTTTGTAATATAAGTGTAATAATATACATTAAATATACATTTATAATGTTTTATAATCTGCTTTATCTTCTTAAAAATGTAAGATGTATTTGCTTGTATAGAAATATCCAGGGATAATATTTAAAACATTTGCAACTTTACAGGCTAAGCAAGGACAAATGAGAATGGATATTGGCTGTAGCTTGAGCAGGATGCTGAATGCTCCCTAGTGTGCCAGAAATTCATTCACCCTTTAGACAATGGATATGGGGAAGGTCTGGGGAGTGCTGGAAAGGGGCTGGAATACCCAAGGAGGAAGGAGAGTACTCAGGAAGTCAGAGAAGCAACTATGTAACAAACTTATAGAAGACTTTCATTATTTTAACAAGGAATTCTGTCATATCAATGCATAACAGATGAACTATCAGCTCTAAACCTTCTGAAAATATATATAAGGATACACAAACTCAGTGTTCTCCTAGGAAGAGAACTGGGTAGCTTAAGAACAATGGTAGAAGAGAAATTTTTTACCTTTGGCACCATGAGTATGTATTTAACTTTAAAAACAATCAAGCCACTACATGGGGCACCTGGGTGGCTCAGTTGGTTAAACATCAACTTTGGCTCAGTTCATGATCTCGTGGCTTGTGAGTTCAAGCCCCACGTCAGGCTCTGTGCTGACAGCTCAGAGCCTAGAGCCTGCTTTGGATTCTGTGTCTCATTTGCTCTCTGCCCCTCCCTCACTTGTGTTCTGTTTCTCTGTCTCTCAAAAGTAAATAAATGTAAAAAAAAAAAAAAAGATTGAAAAAATAGTTTTAAAATAAAATATCATGAATTAGTTAATTATTAGTGAATAAATGTATACTTATGTCATTATTTTTAGTGACTACTAATCTGTTATGTCGATACATCATAATTTATTTAACTGTTATTGTTTAACAGTTCAGTAATTAATTGTAACACAAGATATGTTTAAATCCATGAACTCATGATATATTTTTAAAGTAAAAACACTTAGTCACCCTTTGAGGTTGCTAACGAACCAACTCATTATTTTGAAACCTGGCAAATAAAGGGAAAGAATTCATCATTTATCCTGCCTGTCTATACACACTGTGCCAGTGGATAATCACATAGTTTCTTTGAACAGAAGTAGTCTAGCTAATAAATAAAGAAGAAATGATAGAATTAGAATATCATCGTTTTGTAAATGTGAATGAAAATAACAGATGCAGACACTGACCACAAATACCTGCTAACATCACACAGGAACAATAGAACGTTAGAGGAACAATAGAGCCTTAGAGGAAAAACAGAATGTTAGAGAACAATAGAACGTTAGAGGAACAACAGAATGTTAGAAGAACAATAGAACGTTAGAGGAACAATAGAACATTAGAGGAACAATAGAACTTTAGAGGAGCAATAGAATGTTAGGTGCTCTGGTGGAAGAACATAGCAGCACCTATGCAGTAACTTTGCCATAAAAATCTTACCTGAATCTGATCAAGCCTTTAGATGCAAGTACCAATTTACAAGAAATACAGAGAAACATGTCCTGGGTTCCTAAATAAATTCCAAAGGTTGACACCAAAAGCAAAGGCAACAAAAGCAAAAATAAGTGGGACTTGATAAAACGAGAAAACTTCTTCACGGCAAGGGAAACCATCAACAAAACGGAGAGGCAACCTGCTAAATGGGAAAAAATACTTGCAAATCATGTCTCTGGTAAGGAGTATCTAAAAGAACTCATACAACCCCGTAGCAAACAAACAAATAAACAATCTGATTTTAAAAATGGGCAGACTAGGGGCTCCTGGGTGGCTCAGTTGGTTAAGCTTCAGACTCTTGGTTTCGACTCAGGTCATGATCTCAGGATTTGTGGGTTCAAGCCCTGCAGTTTGTGAGTTCAAGCCCCGCGTCAGACTCCGTGCTGACAGTAGGGAGCCTGCTTGGGATTCTCTCTCTCCCCCTCTCTCTCTGCCCCTCCCGTGCACTCTCTCTGTCTCTGTCTCTGTCTCAGAATAAATAAATAAACTTAAAATAATTGTTAAAAAATGGGTAAAGGAACTGAATAGATATTTTTCCAAAGAAGACATGCAGATGACCAACAAGTACATGAAAAATGTTCAACATCCCTAATCATCAGGGAAATTCTAATCAAAACCACAATGCAATCCAGGCCTATCTCAAGAAACAAGAAAAATCCCAAATACAAAATCTAACAGCACACCTAAAGGAAATAGAAGCAGAACAGCAAAGACAGCCTAAACCCAGCAGAAAAAGAGAAATAATAAAGATCAGAGCAGAAGTAAACAATATAGAATCTAAAAAAACTGTAGAGCAGATCAACGAAATCAAGAGTTGGTTTTTTGAAAAAATAAACAAAATTCACAAACCTCTAGCCAGGCTTCTCAAAAAGAAAAGGGAGATGACCCAAACAGATAAAATCATGAATGAAAATGGAATTACTACAACCAATCCCTCAGAGATACAAACAATTATCAGGGAATACTATGAAAAATTATATGCCAACAAACTGGACAACCTGGAAGAAATGGACAAATTCCTAAACACCCACGCACTTCCAAAACTCAAACAGGAAGAAATAGAAAGCTTGAACAGATCCATAACCAGTGAAAAAATTGAATTGGTTATCAAAAATCTCCCAACAAATAAGAGTCCAGGACCAGATGGCTTCCCAGGGGAGTTCTACCAGACGTTTAAAGCAGAGATAATACCTATCCTTCTCAAGCTATTCCAAGAAATAGAAAGGGAAGGAAAACTTCCAGACTCATTCTATGAAGCCAGTATTACTTTGATTCCTAAACCAGACAGAGACCCAGTAAAAAAAGAGAACTACAGCCCTATATCCCTGATGAATATGGATGCAAAAATTCTCAATAAGATACTAGCAAATCGAATTCAACAGCATATAAAAAGAATTATTCACCATGATCAAGTGGGATTCATTCCTGGGATGCAGGGCTGGTTCAATATTGGCAAATCAATCAACGTGATACATCACATTAATAAAAGAAAAGAGAAGAACCATATGATCCTGTCAATCGATGCAGAAAGGGCCTTTGACAAAATTCAGCACCCTTTCTTAATAAAAACCCTTGAGAAAGTCGGGATAGAAGGAACATACTTAAACATCATAAAAGCCATTTATGAAAAGCCCACAGCTAACATCATCCTCAACGGGGAAAAACTGAGAGCTTTTTCCCTGAGATCAGGAACATGACAGGGATGCCCACTCTCACTGCTGTTGTTTAACATAGTGTTGGAAGTTCTAGCATCAGCAATCAGACAACAAAAGGAAATCAAAGGCATCAAAATTGGCAAAGATGAAGTCAAGCTTTCACTTTTTGCAGATGACATGATACTATACATGGAAAATCCGATAGACTCCACCAAAAGTCTACTAGAACTGATACATGAATTCAGCAAAGTTGCAGGATACAAAGTCAATGTACAGAAATCAGTTGCATTCTTATACACTAACAATGAAGTAACAGAAAAACAAATAAAGAAACTGATCCCATTCACAATTGCACCAAGAAGCATAAAATACCTAGGGATAAATCTAACCAAAGATGTAAAAGATCTGTATGCTGAAAACTATAGAAAGCTTATGAAGGAAATTGAAGAAGATATAAAGAAATGGAAAGACATTCCCTGCTCATGGATTGGAAGAATAAATATTGTCAAAATGTCAATACTACCCAAAGCTATCTACACATTCAATGCAATCCCAATCAAAATTGCACCAGCTTTCTTCTCGAAGCTAGAACAAGCAATCCTAAAATTCATATGGAACCACAAAAGGCCCTGAATAGCCAAAGTAATTTTGAAGAAGACCAAAGCACGAGGCATCACAATCCCAGACTTTAGCCTCTACTATAAAGCTGTAATCATCAAGACAGCATGGTATTGGCACAAAAACAGACACAGAGACCAATGGAATAGAATAGAAACCCCAGAACTAGACCCACAAACGTATGGCCAACTGATCTTTGACAAAGCAGGAAAGAACATCCAATGGAAAAAAGTCTCTTTAACAAATGGTGCTGGGAGAACTGGACAGCCACATGCAGAAGGTTGAAACTAGACCACTTTCTCACACCATTCACAAAAATAAACTCAAAATGGATAAAGGACCTGAATGTGAGACAGGAAACCATCAAAACCCTAGAGGAGAAAGCAGGAAAAGACCTCTCTGACGTCAGCCGTAGCAATCTCTTACTCGACACATCCCCAAAAGCAAGGGAATTAAAAGCAAAAATAAATTACTGGGACCTTATGAAGATAAAAAGCTTCTGCACAGCAAAGGAAACAATCAACAAAACTAAAAGGCAACCAACGGAATGGGAAAAGATATTTGCAAATGACATATCGGACAAAGGGCTAGTATCCAAAATCTATAAAGAGCTCACCAAACTCCACACCCGAAAAACAAATAACCTAGTGAAGAAATGGGCAGAAAGCATGAATAGACACTTCTCTAAAGAAGACATCCGGATGGCCAACAGGCACATGAAAAGATGCTCAACGTCGCTCCTTATCAGGGAAATACAAATCAAAACCACACTCAGATATCACCTCACGCCAGTCAGAGTGGCCAAAATGAACAAATCAGGAGACTATAGATGCTGGAAAGGATGTGGAGAAACGGGAACCCTCTTGCACTGTTGGTGGGAATGCAAATTGGTGCAGCCGCTCTGGAAAACAGTGTGGAGGGTCCTCAGAAAATTAAAAATAGACCTACCCTATGACCCAGCAATAGCACTGCTAGGAATTTACCCAAGGGATACAGGAGTACTGATGCATAGGGGCACTTGTACCCCAATGTTTATAGCAGCACTCTCAACAACAGCCAAATTATGGAAAGAGCCTAAATGTCCATCAACTGATGAATGGATAAAGAAATTGTGCTTTATATACACAATGGAGTACTATATGGCAATGAGAAAGAACGAAATATGGCCCTTTGTAGCAACGTGGATGGAACTGGAGAGTGTGATGCTAAGTGAAATAAGCCATACAGAGAAAGACAGATACCACATGGTTTCACTCTTATGTGGATTCTGAGAAACTTAACAGAAACCCACGGGGGAGGGGAAGGAGAAAAAAAAAAGAGGTTAGAGTGGGAGAGAGCCAAAGCATAAGAGACTCTTAAAAACTGAGAACAAACTGAGGGTTGATGGGGGGTGGGAGGGAGGGGAGGGTGGGTGACGGGTATTGAGGAGGGCACCTTTTGGGATGAGCACTGGGTGTTGTATGGAAACCAATTTGACAATAAATTTCATATATTGATAAAAAAATTAAAAAATTTAAAAATTTAAAAATGGGTGAGGGCCACCTGAGTGGCTCAGTCAGTTAAGTGACCAGCTTCAACTCAGTCATGATCTCGCAGTTCATGGGTTTGAGCCCCGCATCAGGCTCTGTGCTGACAGCTCATAGCCTGGAGCCTGCTTTGAATTCTGTGTCTCCCTCTTTCTCTGCCCCTCCCCTGCTCATGCTCTGTCTCTCTCTGTCTCTCAAAAATAAATAAATGTTAAAAAAAATTATGTTTTTGAAAATGGGCCAAAGACTTTTAAAGACACCCCACCACAGAAGATATACAGATGGAAAATAAGCATATGAATAAACGTTCCACGTCATATGTCATCAGGGTATTTGAGAAGATCATTAAGAGGATGTGACTGCCTATTGACCCTTCGGCTGGACCTGTACAATCAGAGGCTCCTCACCCCCTTCCTTGTCCTTGGAATGTGCATTTTACTTAACTTTCCCATGCTAGAAGCTGCCCCAAGGACACAGCTTTGAGATAGTAATGTGGTGTGTGGGGTTGAAACTATCTAAACAGTATGTATGACTGAAACCCGTTCAGGCCTCTATATAAACATTTAAGATTGGCAGTGGGTGTGGAGATCTCCTGTTCCTTCAGACACCCAAGACAAGCCTTGTAAATAAGTTTCCCTTGTTTATTAAAACTGCCATCTACCAATGTGAAGTGATCTGCCTCTTTCTTCTGTCTCTCTTTGCCCTGCATGTATGAGGGCTGTTTGTGAACCAACACAAAGAAATGCAAATTAAAACAACAATGAGATTATCACTACACACCTATTAGAGTGGCCAAAATCCAGAACCCTGACAAGAGCAAATGCTAAGGATGAGAGGAAACATTCATTTTTGGGGAGAATGCAAAATGGAACAGGTATAGCCACTTTGGAAGATACTTTGGCAATTTCTTACAAAACTGACCATATTCTTATGATATGATCTAGTGAACACACTCCTTGGTATTTTCCCCAAAAAGTTGAAAACTTATGTCCACCTGAAAACCTGATGTTTACAGCAGCTTTATTCATAATTGCCCAAACCAGAAAGCAACCAAAATGTTCTTCAGTAGGTGAAAGGATATAGAAACTGTGGCACATCCAGCAAAGGAATAGTATTCAGCACTAAAAAAAGTCATCTATCAAGTCATGAAAAGACATGAAGGAGACTTGAATGAATATTAGCAAGTGAAAGAAGCTAATCTGAAAAGACCACATACTGTATGATTCTAACTATATGATGTATTGGAAAGGGTAAAACTGTGGAGACAGTGAAAAGATCAGTGGTTGTCAGTGTTTGAGACTGGGTAGTGAGGAAGAATAGGCGGGGTGCAGAGGATTTTTAGGGCAGCAAAAATACTCTGTATGATACCATAAGGATGGATGTATGTGTGGGTAAATAGGTTCTGCTTACATAAATGAGTTAGAAAAAAGCTTAGGGCAGAAAGCCCCACCATGGGGTGAAAGCGCCCGAGGTTGCCTAATGAGATACAGTAATGGGATTATGAGTAATTTATTATGTCACCTGCAGGAAATTACTTTCCACCTGATGTCAATATGCTATCACAAACTCCACTTGCCTCCGCCCCAGACCCTTTGCTTCTTGCACACACAAGTTAATGATTACTGTCTCATTGTATTCTCCACGCTTACCACTTGGATAAGATCTTGTTTTCTTCACGTTCACCATGTGGGTAATATCTTGTGGGCTGACTAAATACGGAGATGAAACCGTATTCGGGACTCTTGTTTCCTCTTGGATATTAGCCTCTCTTGTACTCTATTCTGTGTCTCCTCTCTTGCTGGCAAGAGAGAACTCCAGACTCATAGTCTGCAACGTATGTTGTTATGCATTTTTCCATATCTATAGTATGTACAACATCAAGTGAGAACCCTGATGTAAACCCTAGACTTTGAGTAATTATAATATGTCATTTGTAACAAATGTATCACTCTGGTGGGCAATGGTAATAATGAGAGAAGCTCTACATGTGTAGGAACAGGGAGTATATGGGAAATCTCCATAACATCTCAATTTTGCTGTGAACCTAAAACTTCCCTAAAAAATACATTCTTTATTTTGGAAAAATTTGGTGAGCAGCACATTTCTTTCTTCTTTTTTTTTTTTTTTTTTTTTTTTTTTTTTTTTACTTCAAGTATAGTTAGCACGCATTTTATACTGGTTTTAGGTATATGATATAGTGATTCATTAATTGTATACATTAGCCAGTGCTCATCAAGATAAGTGCACTCTTAATCTCCTTCACCTATTTTATCCATCCTCCCACTCACCTCCTTTCTGTTAACCACCTGTTTGTTCTCTTTAGTTAACAGTCTGTTTCTTGGTTTATCTCTTAATTTTTCCTTTGTTCATTTGCTTTGTTTCTTAAATTCCACATATGAAATTATATGGTATTTGTCTTTTTCTGACTATTTCGCTTAGCATTATACTCTCTAGATCCATCCAAGTGTTGCAAATGGCAGAATTTCATTCTTTTTTATGGCTGAATAATATTCCATTGTATGTGTGCACATATACATATATATTTGTGTGTGTGATGTGTGTGTGTGTGTGTGTATCTCACATCTTTATTCATTTTCTATTGATAGACACTTGGGCTGCTTCCATAATTTGGCTATTATAAATAATGGAGCAACACATTTCTGTATATATATTATGCTCCCATGTAAAGTTAAAATGTAAATGTAAATGAAAAACAGTGACACACATTTTTTTTTAGAAAAAAGAATTGATATAATATCTAGAATTCAACATAATACAGATAGGAGGAAAATGGAATTTATATGAAACAAGGCTGACTCTGAGTTGACAGTTATTGAAGCTGAGTGATGGACACATGACAGTTTATTATATTCTTCTACTTTGGACATAATATTCTAGAATGATGAGGGGTTTTTTTAAGTGAACATTTTATTTTAATTTTTTTAATGTTTTTTATTTATTTTTGAGAGAGACAGAGACAGAATGTGAGTGGGTTAGGGGCAGAGAGAGAGGGAGACACAGAATCCGAAGCAGGCTCTAGGCTCTGAGCTGTCAGCACAGAGCCCAACACGGGGCTTGAACTCACGAGCTGTGAGATCATGACCTGAGCCGAAGCTGGACGCTCAACCGACTGAGCCACCCAGGTGCCCCTTAAGTGAAGATATTTTAAAGTTTTGGTACATATTGCCAAACTGTTTTCCAGAAAAATTGTTCTAATTTTTACTCTACCAGCAGTGTAAGTCAATACCCTCACATGCTAGTATTTTATAGAAACAAAATTAGAGATTACGACATCACTGGGTATTTTATGTACCAATTAGTTTCAGATTTTGCTTGGTACAATATTATAAAGTACAATAAATATCTTAAATGAACATATTATTTTTTTCATTAAAGAATGGTTAGTGAAATGAGTCTAGTGTCTGGAGACAACCTGAAATAATTATAAAGAAGGCTAATTAAAAATGTGAGTTAGCTCCTCAAAGTGAATAAACCTACCTAAAATATGTAAGTACATACACATCTACACAGAAAGGCATTGTAAGGTTGTGTACAGAGAGTAGATTTTGATATCGAATGAAACTAAGTTAGATCCCAACCCCCCACTGTGAATCTTGGGCAAGTTACCTAACCTTTCAAATACTCAATGTAATGATTTGTAAAATCTAATAATAATATCAGCCACCTTCCAGAGATGTTGCGATAATTCAAAACATTGTATATGAAGCCCCAAATACAATTCTTGAGACATTGTAGTCACTTAATAAGTGGAAATTATTATGAAATTCTATAGGTAGGAGTGCCTCGTTGGCTCAGTTGGTTAAGCATCCAACTGTGACTCAGGTCATGATCTCACAGTTAATGGCTTGAGCCCCATGTTGGGCTCTGTGCTGACAGCTCATAGCCTGGAGCCTGCTTGGGATTCTATGTCTCCCTCTCTCTCTGCACCTCCCCTCCTTGCACTCACTCTCTCTCTCAAAAATAAATAAACATTAAAAAATGTTTTAAAAACTCTATAGGTAACCAATTTTATGTTCTATAAGAAAGCTCTTAAACTAAGATTGGCATATTGCTATCTTTTTTTTTTTTTACATATTTTATAAACATGGCAAAGAACAAGAGTTTGTAACCTTTCAAAGTTGGTGTGGCATGTCTTCACCATTCAGTTCCTTGGCAGGGACATTACAGTTCTTTTTTATGACTTGGGAGCACCACCAGGCTGCTGAAGGCACTGCTAGCATTTAAGAGGCATTTCCTTTAAAAACACAAAGGTTGTGGGGCGCCTGGGTGGCTCAGTCGGTTGGGCGTCCGACTTCGGCTCAGGTCACGATCTCACGATCCGTGAGTTCGAGCCCCGCGTCGGGCTCTGGGCTGATGGCTCAGAGCCTGGAGCCTGCTTCCAATTCTGTGTCTCCCTCTCTCTCTGCCCCTCCCCCGTTCATGCTCTGTCTCTCTCTGTCTCAAAAATAAATAAAAACGTTAAAAAAAATTTAAAATAAAAAATAAAAACACAAAGGTTGCAGTAGAGGGGATGCGTGGGATGAGGAGGCCAAGTTTTAGTCAACAAACAGCTTAACCACCCGCTGCTGAAAAAAGAGGGATGAATTGACTGCCAGTGCAAAGGAGAGATGAGTGAGTCAGTGGCTAGGCACCAGGGGGAAAGTCAAGTACACAATCTATTTTACCCAAGACCCCTACTTGGGTTTGGTTTTACCTCCTACTGTCATCAATGCAGCAGCCTCTTCTTTCCAGTCCTAACCCCATTACAACCAAACCATCACAAAGTTCTACAAAGCAATTCTAATTTTGCCATTTCCCCACTTCCCTTCCCTATGTCATAGCCTGAAATCCTTTTACGTTTTACAGAGCTCTTTGTGACCCTTGCCCCAGCTTATCTTTCTAATACAATATACAGTGTATGCTCTGGCCATATGGAATTATTTGGAAAGTTCTCTGTCTTGCCTCCTTGACTTTGAGTATCTTGTGCCTTTCTCCTCCAGAAAAATCTCTAGACACTCTTCAAGACTCAACTCAGCTGCCCCTTCCTGAGAAGCCCATCAAGACACCAGGTAGATTTGGATAGTCCTCTAGCCATATTCTAGAACTTTATTCTGACTCTAATTACCCTGTATTTTTGTTATTTTTAATTATTTGTTTATATGTCTATATTTTCTAGTAGACCATGAGTTCCTTGAAAATAACTATCATTTATGTTTGTATTTTCAACTGTTAGGCCAAAAGGGGTTCCCTATATATTGCATGAGTGAATGTAAATGGCTATAGAATATTAAGGATGACTGTGGTGATATTTGTGTGCTGGAGATCAATCATAGGCAGAACAACATAGGCTAGACAAGGCTTGGTTAGCAATTGGACTCAGACTTAGCAGCTACATGATCTTGGGAAATGGAAATCTGATCAAGTGACTTCCTGGATGTAGTGGCATCTCACTGCCCTCAGGATAAAGTCCCACTTAGAATCACTACAAGATCCTTAACCATCTAGCTTCTGCTAAGTAGCACAGCCTCATATTTTTGCCTAAGGCTTTGAGTCCTCTAAAAGGCCAGGGCAGTCAACAGCCACTATCATCTAATTCCAGCGGTCTCCTTGAGATAAAATCTTCTCAGCGACCTGGATGGAGATGCTGCTTCTCTGACCCATCAAGTCTGAGTTAGGTGTCCCTTGTACAGGCTTCCATACATTTTCGGTCAGATTTACTTTTTAGAAAATAACTTTTTACCTTGTGTAGAATGGGCTATAGAGGAAAAAATAGCAGCAGATGGTCTAGTTAGGAAGCTATTCCAATAATTCAGGAAAGAAATGATGAAGGTGTGTGGCCATAGTAGCAAAGAAGAGGGAACAGAATTAAGAGCTATTTAGAAGGTGACAGATTAGGTGTAGAGAGTGAGCAAAAGGAAAAAGTCAAGACATTTATATTTGGGGCTTGGGGAATTCGTTGGACAGTGGTATCATTACATTGAAATAGAAAAACTTGCAAGAAGAATGGACCTTGTAGCGGGGAATAAGTAATGATGAATTCAAACATGGAGCTTTTGATTTGCCTGGAAAACCTCCAAATGGTGGTATTGAATAGATATTTTTGGCTGCATTCAGTAGCAAGGTTAGCAATGAAGATACAGGGAGTTTTCAGTAAGGAAGAACTAGTTGAAGCATGTCCTTTAAAAGAACCCACTCTTCAAACTAAGCATATCCAAAAATAGGGAATAATCTCCCCCTTCCACCATCCTGCTGTGTTTATTTTATCTGGGAGGCATGGCATTTGTTCACAATTGCACTCACTTATCCACACACGCCCATGTTGTGGTTGCCATGTTTGTAGTGTTCTATTATTCAGTCCACAACCAACTACCATCACAGAGGCAGAAAAACTAGAATTGTATGGTTGCATAGCTGGATAGGGATATCCAAGAGACCGACAGATTGAATGTGTGAGTAGCCAATCTTGAAATGTCATTTGAGCTATATCCCCTATCTCATCACTGAGAACCTTCAGACAGTGTTCTTGTAAGTTCCATTTTAATCAATTTATCTTTCATCTCCTTCAGTTTTAGAGACCTAGTCAATCTGAGGAGGAATCAAAATCAATTGGTAACCAGGGCCAGGTTTCCGAAACTGAAACAGCTTGCTAACGTAGGATAGGCCACCTCATGAGGACAACAGGAGGAGACCTCCTTGTCTTTAAGTCTAAGGCATGACACGTTGCCTGATGACACATAAGGCATGACACATCACCTTGCGTGATGTGTAGTGGCCTAGCCCTCTATCCCTTCCCTCTAACCACAGGAAATAAAGAAAATGCTTGTTCAGGAGGATATGGTGGTCTCTGCATTGGCATGTTTCGAGAAAGTAAATGAGGACAAGAACCCTAGAGTGAAACAAAGCAGAGGCACTGGTGACATCTTATTGAGGGGACACATCAAGGCAGCACAGAAGGTAAATATAGATGCAGGAGGCACAAGAGAGCAGCAAAATTTGAGATAGGAGAGAGGGCTGGGAGCCCAACACTTTTAAAGTTTAAATTATATACAAGCTTATGTTTATAAATGGGTTTCTAATTGTTTAACCTTTATCTTTTAATCATTTGGTAAAGATTTTAGTTTCTGTAGAGTATCCTGTGTTGGAATATCTATGGCTTAGTTGAATATAAAAACCAGAGTGTAGCTGGTCTAAAGTGTTTCTAGTTTAATTTTTTAAATGTTTATTAATTTATTTTGGGAGAGAGGGAGAGAGAGAGAGGGAGAGGCAGAGAGATTGGGAGAGAGAGAATCTCAAGCAGGCACTGCACGGTCAGCACTGAGCCTGATGTGGAGTTCAAACTCACAAACTGTGAGATCATGACCTGAGCCAAAATCAAGAATCGGATGCTTAGCCAACTGAGTCATCTAGGCACCCCTAAAATGTTTCTAGTTTAAAATGGAAGCCAAGAGGATGCCACAACTAACCAGACATTTTGAGAAATTTTTTGGAAGACATAATGCGAACAAGATTGATTGAATACAGTTAAAAAACTATGCAATAAAATGCTCATATATGAAGTGTGCAATTTGTGTTTTGACATCCTCATCCATGAAACTAACAACACAAGCAGGATAAAGAATGTATCCACTACTCCCAAAGGTATTTGGGCCCCTTTTCAGTCCTTCCCTACTACCCTCCAATTCCTAACCCATCTCACCCTCCCATCATTCCTAGGCAAGTGTTGATTTGCTTTTTGCCACTATATATCAATTTATATTTTCTAGAACTCTAGATGAAGGGAACCATACTGTACTGTATGTACTCTTTTTTGCCTGGCTTCTTTCACTTAATATTATTTTGAGAGTCATCCATGTTTTATATGTATCAATAGTCTTTTGTGTGTGTGTGTGCTGAATATTCTTCCATTGTATGGCATGTTAATTTACTTATCTATCAACTTGTTGATGGGTATTTTCCAATATACATTGTTTCCAATTTGGGGCTATTACAGATAGGGTTGTTACAAACATTTTTTCATTTCTCCTGGATAAATACCTAAGATTGGGACGGTTGGATCATATGATGGTGGATATTTAACTTCGAAGGAACTACCAAACTGTTTTCCAAGTGGTTGTGCCATTTTGTATCCACCAGCAATGTATGAGAATTCCATATACTGTATGCCTTGCCAATATTGTTATGGTCGATCTTAAATTTTGGACATTTTTAACAAGTGTGTGTGTGTGTGTGTGTGTGTGTGTGTGTGTGTGTATGTGTGTATAATTGCTTTAATTTTCACTTTTCTTATGACTGATGATGTTGAGCATCTTTTTGTGTGCTTAATTGCCATCCCTTTATACTTTTTGGTAAAATGTTTACTCAAATTTTTCCCATTTAAAAAATTAGGTTTTATTATTTTGGGTTTTAGAGAGTTCTTTTTTAAATATTTATTTATTTATTTTGAGAGAGAGAGAGAGAGCAAGAGCATGCAAGCATGCAAGGGGCAGAGAGAGGGAGAGAGAGAATCCCAAGCAGGTGCCTGCCACACTGTCAGTGAGGAGCCTGATGTGGGGCTCAATCCCATGAACTGTCAGATTAAGACCTGAGCTGAAATCAAAAGTCGGTCACCCAACTGAGTGAGCCACCCAGGCGCACCTAGACAGTCCTTTATATTCTGGACACACATCCCCTATCAGATATGTGGTTTGTGAACATTTTGTGCCAGTCTATGACTTATCTTTTTATTCTGTTAATAGTACCTTTCAAAGAATACAAGTTCTTAATTTCGATGACAATTACTGTTCGTCAATAATTTCTGTTGTTTTCTCTTATGGACCATGGTTTTGATGTGGAATCTAAGAAATCTGGCTAAACTAAAGTAAAAAATAATGTTTTTTTTTTTGAGAAGTTTTATATTTTGGAGATTTTTTTAAAGGCTTATAATACATTTTGTGCTATTTTTGTATATGATGGGAATCATAGATCTTAGTTCTTTTACCCTTTTGAAAATCTTAATTATTTTACCCTTTTTAAAAAAATATGGATATCCAATTGTTTCAGCACCATCAGTGATAAATTTGTTCAGTATTTATATAACTGGAAAAGTATTTTACCTTTGTTTTTGAAATATAGTTTCACTAGGTACAGAATTCTAATTTACCATTTTTTCTTTCATTAATTTAAAGATGTTGTTCCATGGGGTGCCTGGCTCAGTCAGTAGGGCATGCAACTCAAGGTCATGAGTTCAACCTCCACATTGAATATAGAGTTTACTTTTAAAAAAATGTTGCTCTACTACACTGTATTTCTATTTCCTATTTTTATGTTAATTTTCCTTCTTCCTGACTAGATTATAAGACCCCAGAGTGAAATACCATGTGACCTCATGATTTGAACAGAGCAGACCTTTTATAAATATTTCCTGATTTGACTTGCTCACTGTTTCACATAATCAAGTCTATCTTCTTTCAATTCTCTGGTCATTTGGCCTTTTTAAAAAGGTGTAGTATTTCTTGTGACATCCCAAATCATTTTTTAGTCTTCCTGTCAACTTCCTTGGTAACTGATGAGATAATGTCCCATGTTTCACTCATTCAACAAATATTTGTTGAGCATCTGTTATGTTCCAGGCAATGTGCCAGTTGCTAGAGATGAAGCAGTGAACAAGACAGACCAAGCCATTTTCCTCATGGGGATTACATTTCATTAGGGGAGACAGACAATGAACAAGTAAGCAAATAAATAATTACATATTGTAATTTGTGCAATAAAAACACTAAAGGACATGCTGTGATAGAGAATAACAAAGAAACATAGTATAACAGTCTTTATGAGGAGGTAACAATTTTAGCATAGACTGGAGGATGAATGCTGATGAATAAATTGCATGTTTGGGGATGTGGAAGGAGTGAGAGAAATCTGGAAGGTTTGGCTCCAATTTGGGTCAAACTATTTGGAATTCAGTCAGGACTGGCTAATAATTTGTAGGTCCCAGTGTAAAATGAAAATGCAGATCTCTTGTTCAAAATACAGCAAAAAGGTACCGTTAAAGGTCCAAAGATACAAAACTTTTTTCCTATCTTGGTGGCTTTTATTTGCCATTTAACATCATGCTCCTTGGATATGGGAATACTCGTGGGGCAAGTTTAGACCCTTACAGGAGCCAGGTGTGCTGTCCCTGTCTTGTATTATAGAATATTTTACCCTTAGAAACAATCTCAATTTCCAACAGTAGGAAAATATTTAAGTACACTATTGTATGTGTTATGGATAATTATTTGACGATTATCAATGACTGTAAACATTTTAGTAATAGGAAAATGTGCTCATGCTATGTTGGTAATTAAAAGAAGTAGGATTTTTAAAAATTGTATTCTGATTCTGTGATCCAAGTTACGTAAAAGGAAGACAAATGCATTTAAAAAGCCTAAAGGAAAAGATACCAAAATGTTTTCTTAGCTGATTTTTGTCATTTTTTTTGGCTGTGTAGTATCCAATCCCAGACTTCCTAATAGGATAGCCAGCAACCTAGCAGATAATACCACATTGTACATGGTCTTGGAGGCAGGAAGAGCTGCAAGGAGAGTTGAAGGGGCCAGACTTCCATTTTCTCTCTTCTGGTACAGTCAGTGTATGGGCACATGACCTAGGATTTGGATAATCATATGTTTCTCCTGAGATTCTGAATTTTGAACTAATGTCAAAAGAGTATGATGGTCAAAAATTCATGGCAAGCAATGTTCACCGCAGTGCTGGCAAGACTTTTCTGCAGATATACTTCCTGCTGCCATGGTTCTCCTAGTGAGCTATTCCTAAAAACCCTTGCATCCATTCATCTATTTCCATGCTGGGTCCCCAGCTGATCCTGGGTTCTCTGACATCTTTGATATCTTTCCCCTAAATTTCCTTCTGATTAATTTGGTCAGAATTGGTACTTATGGCTAACACCAAATAATATAACTTCTTTATCCTTTTTGTATTTCTGCATTTTCTGTGATAACAATGCATCACTTTAATAAAATAGAGGGAAAAATCTTTAATAGGAAAAACTTTAATAAACCATCCCCCAATCACTCTCCTCTCAGCAGTCTTAAACAATGATCGAGTTAAAAATAAATTCAGCTTCTGCATTTCTAGGTTCTAAAAATAATAAATATCATCTTTACGTAATGAAATGTCATTATTTTTTAAAAATAAATTTTACTGCATGGTAACTACAAATATTTATAATGGAAAAATCAATATATCACATCACTGATGGAAAACTAGTGAAACCATGAAAGTCATGGTTTTACTGAAGCTGTATATTAAAAAAAAAAAAAGCAAATATATTGACTAGTTGTCTGGAAAACTGCCTACAAGGTATACTTTCCAATGACCTTGGTACTACACAGCCAAGAAAGAAGTTATTTCTGCAACTCCTGATTAGAAACATAAAGGCTTCATGTCCAGATCCATAAACATTTGTGGGAATTAATTACATTCCATGAAATAAAAGTATGATATATTTTATTACGTAAGTTTTTTTACCCAATCCCATGAAGTTTCCTGTTCTAGATACAGAAATTATCTTTTTTTTTCAGTTTATTTCTATATTTGAGAGAGAGAGGAATCGAGAGCATGGAGGGGGGCAGGCAGAGAGGGAGAGAGGGAGAATCCAAAGCAGGCTCCACACTGTCAGTGTGGAGCCCCATGTGGGGCTTGAACTCACGAACTGTTAGATCATGATCTGAGCCGTAGTGGGACGCTTAACCAATTAAGCCACCCGGGCGCCCCTAGATACAAAAATTATCAAATGCAGATTTTCTTTATGAATAGGATAAAAATTTATGTGGCTTAGTAGAAAGATGGCTTTAAGAAGAGCTTTCTCAGGGTTCATTGAAAAGAATTGCTTATTTCTTCTTCCATTTCTTTGCATCATTTTATTTGTGTGAAGTCTGGTATGCTATATCAATTGTAAAGTTTGGCTTTCTGTGAATACAGACTGAAAGATGAGTGGGGGTAATTATGCCCATCACCAGAGAACATACTTGTTAGAAGATCTAATGGTGGGTATTCCAAGGCCTGGACCAACTTGGGAAGCTAGCTGGCCCCCTGCGGCAGCCTCATTACACCTGTATTGTTACCACCTTCCTTGCTGTAACCACTGCTAAGGAAAAATGCTCTCCCTTGCTTCTCTGTTTAGGATTACTCACACTGTCACTTTCAGGGACAAGTGCATTGAACACAATAAGTTAAATAAATGTATTGTTTTGTTTCTTTTTTTCAATGTTTATTTTTGAGAGAGAGGCAGAGACGGAGTACAAGTAGGGGAGGGTCAGAGAGAAAGGGGGACACAGAATCTGAAACAGGCTCCAGGCTCTGAGCTGTCAGCACAGAGCCTGACCCAGGCTCAAACTCACGAACCATGAGATCATGACCTGAGCTGAAGTCAGACGCTCAACGGAGTCACCCAGGCGCCCCCATTTTCTTATTTACAAAATGTCTTCTAGTGTCATTTTGGGAGCAGGGCAATACAAGTCAGACAGGCAGGCCAAACGAACTGAGGCTTGGCTTATATTTTGTTATAAGTTGCCTGGAGTTTATTTGTGAGTACTTTAGTATAGACAATATATCAAAGTGTGTGTGTTAGCTGAAATCTATACCCTAAGGGTGGTCTGTACCCTAATCAGAAATATATATTGCAGGGATGGTTAGCTCCCATTTAAGACCATGTTCCAGAGATGACTACTACATCCACTTTAGCTCTAGTCACCTCTGACCAATGCCTATCTGATGTTAGAAACAGATGTTTGTTGATAAAATTAGTGATGTTCAAGATACATGTGTAGATACATAGAAAGATAGGTGTGTTGGAATATAGAAACAATCATCACCCTTGCACTAACAGGGTATGTTTTGGAGTGGAATGAAGTTTTATTTTGAAAAAGTTTGTGTTCAGCCACCAATTTGGAGGATTCCTATTGCCTGCCATGTATAAAGTAACTGAATTTTTCTCTGTTGCTGTTGGTTTCAATGAAACCTCCATGCAAATTGTGGTTAACACATTTAGGACAAAGTTAGGACTTCACTGAGCTTGCAAACCAGATTTATAATTGCTGTTACTTTGTTTTGTAGCCGTTTGCTAATAAATGTGTGTACATGTAGCAGAATTTAGTCTGGGATTTGCTTTCTTTACAACCTGAAAAGTTGTGGCAAGGAGCCATACAACCTCCTCTATCTCTAGATATTGGTGGCTGCTTATGGCAGAAAAAGAGCTTAGTAATTGTGAATGGCCAAACTGGCACGGTCCATTCTTAAGATCTATCAGGATGGAACAGAGACTGGAAGAAATGATATGGACTTAAGTCATGGGCCTAAAATTATAAAGGTACAACCAAGGGAACCACTGCAGATATCACCGGAATGTGATGAGAAACTTGGGGCGCCTGGGTGGCTCGGTCGGTTAAGCTTCCGACTTCGGTTCAGGTCATGATCTCGCGGTCAGTGAGTTCAAGCCCCACGTCGGGCTCTGTGCTGACAGCTCAGAGACTGGAGCCTGTTTCAGATTCTGTGTCTCCCTCTCTCTGTGACCCTCCCCCGTTCATGCTCTGTCTCTCTCTGTCTCAAAAATAAAAATAAAAACGTTAAAAAAAAAAATTAAAAATTTTAAAGAATGTGATGAGAAACCAGGAAAAAATGATGCTGTCAATTCTGAGTTTGTAACAGCCAGGGATGGAAAGGCTAAACACAATAAGCACTATATATGTGACCAAAAAAAAAAAAAAAAAAAAAAAAAAAAAAAAAGGCTCCAAAGTAAACTCTCATTTTGCAAACAAGAATTACTTAAAGGAGGAAGAAAACAAGAGGGCCCTAAGCCAATGTATACCATAGGAAGCATTCTAGTGGGTAAGATGTTTTTTATTGCTATATACAAAAATTCAAAGATGGTGCATACCACGGGTAGTCCTTATTCATAAGAATATTAGAAAGAAAGTTGAAGGCCCACAAGAACAAAGAATGTGAAGACAAGAAAAAATAAAGCTTATTAAAGGATGTTCAGAGAAAGAAGATCAAAGGGGACTTTCCCAGTGGAACTCTTAACTATTTTTTTTTTTTTAAATAGATTCCACACCCAATGTGGAACTCAAACTCATGACCCTGAGATCAAGAGTTGAATGCTCTACTGACTGAGCCAGCCAGGCATCCCAACTATTTTGTTTCTAATTTTTCCATCAGTGACTAGTCTCTGATACCTAAACCTGATTATGAAAAGACCCCAAAAATTGCAAACCCACATCCCTTAAAAATACCAGTGCAAAAATCCTAGAGAAAATATAGTGAATAATTTCTAGTACTACATTAACAAAACAGTGTATTGTGACCAAGTAGGACTTATATCAAGTATGAAAGTATAGTTTAGTATTAGGAAATATTAATTTAATTCACCATATGAGTATGTCTAGTTGCTGAAAAACACTATCTAAATTCAACACTCATTCCTAAAACTCCTGAGAAAATAGAAATGGATGGATATTTTCTAAATACTTTCTATAATTTAATGAAGAAACACTAAAGATGTTTACACTTAAGTCAGGAACAAAGCAAAGATGATCACTATCTCCATTACTATATTGTGCTAGAAGTATGAGCCAATATAATTAGACAAGAGAAATCAATTAGAGATATAATAATTAAAATTTTTTAATATTTATTTTTGAGAGAAAGAGAGAGAGACAGCGGGAGCAGGTGAGAGGCAGAGAGAGAGGGAGACACAGAATCCAAAGTAGACTCCAGGCTCTGAGCTGTCAGCACAGAGCTTGACGCAGGGCTCGAACTCACTAACCGTGAGATCATGACCTGAGCAGAAGTCAGACGCTTAACTGACTGAGCCACTCAGATGCCCCAGAGATATAATTGAACAACAAGAAGAAAAGAACTATCTCTGTTTACAGACGACATCTTATCATACCTGTTAAGCCCTAGGAATCAATACTAAACTACCTCAAACAAACAAAATAATTCAGTAAGGTAGGAAGATATGAAGTTAATATGAAAAATAACAGCCTTAACTTACACAACCAGTTAGGCAATCTCATGAAAGAAAAAAAGAATGTATCATTTACAATAGTAACTAAAAAGATAAAATACTTGGGAATAAACCTAATAAAATGTTCAAAACCTATGTGAAGGAAACTATAAATATTCTGACACAAAAATTGACTTGAACAAATATCTTTCTATTTGTTCAAATATCAAATATCTTTCTATTCTCAGGATGTGTCAATATTACTCATATATCAGTTCTTCTTTAAGCTGATTTATGAATAGAGTACAATCCCAACTTAAAAAGTGCCAAAGACCTTTTTCTCAGAACTATTTCAGAATAGCTAGGAAATTTCTAAAAAGTAAGAGGTATTGGGGAGTGGGGTGGATAAGCCCTACACGATACAATTAAAAGTGTAGTACTAGTACATGAGTAGACAGAAAGACTAATTGAATAAAATAGAAAATTCAGGCTTATGCGGACATTTAATATATGATAAAAGTGGTATCTCAAGCTGCTGAGGCAAAGATGGACTGTTTAATAAATCATGTTTGGGAAAATTAGAAACTCATTTCCTATCCCATATGTAAGTATAAACTCCAAGTGGATTGGAGATCTAGCAGAAGGCATAAAACAATTCCTATTACCCTGCATGTTTGTAAAGGCTCTCTGGTGATGACTTAAAGTCCAGATGCAATAAAGTAATGAGTTTTACCAAAAACATAAAAATTTTTACATGAGGGGGGGAAAAAACCCAAAGCACATACGAATAGACACATAAATTCAAAGAAACTGTTGCAAGAAATATGCCATATAAAGGGCCAATATCCCTAATTATTTTAAATTGAGTTTAAAAAGACTAAAACAATCAAATAAAACATGTGCCAAAGGTAAACAATCCACAGAAAAGACATAAAAATCTCCCTAACTTACAATAAGTAATGTAAATGTAAATTAAAACTATACTGACATACAATTTCTCACTCATTATGTTGGCAAAAGTTCAGGTAAATTGGCATTTTCATAAATTGCTGGTGGGCATGCAAAATGATATAATCTCTATGGAAGAAAATTTGCCAATATGCAGTACATATGGAATTAGCTTCTGATCCAGCAATCCCACTTTTGGGAACTTACTCTAAAGATAGTCTTCCTGGGTGGCTCAGTTAGTTAAGCATCTGACTTCAACTCAGGTCACGATCTCACAGTTTATGAGTTTGAGCCCCATATTGGGCTCTGTGCTGACAGCTCCGAGCCTGGAGCCTGCTTTGGATTCTGTGTCTCCCTCTCTCTCTGTGCCTCCCCCACTCATGTTCTGTCTGTCTCTCTCTCAAAAACAAATAAACATTAAAAAAAATAAATAAAGATAGTCCTCTTAAAATATAAAAACACAGGGTTAGTATTGCAGCATTATTTGTGGTTACAAAATGTTGGATACTACCTAAATATCCAAGCATCAGATTTTAAGTGAATAACTGTAGTATAATTACACAATGGAGTATTGCAGCTGTAAAAAAAAAAAAAAAAAAAAAAAAAAAAAAAGGAATGAAGATGATCTCTATAAATTGATGCAAAGTGATCTCCAGAAGATATTATTAACTGAAAAAAAGCAAAATGCAAAACAGCATATATGGTATGCTCACTTTGGAGTAAGAAAGAAAACACACATTTATCCACTTATTTTTACAAAAACAAACACAGGAAGGATATATCAAAAAACAATAAAACTGTATATATATAAAGGGTAGTAGCAAGAAGAGTTCAAGACAAGAGAGTGAGATTTCTCTGATTACACTGTTTTGTATGTTAGATTTTTGGAAGCATATTATGCTACATATTCTAAAAGTAAAATGAAATGATCAATAATGGAAGGAAAAACAAACTAAAACTAGAAACAGAAGCAAGTGAATTCAAGTGTATTTCAAATGACTACCCACTGAAGTAGGATTGCATAAGGTCAGAGAACTAATCCAAATTATTTTTGCACGTAGTATTTTTACTTTCAACCCTCAATCTAGGGTAGAACTACAAACAAGGCTTGAACCCCATTTAGTAGGTTTGCTTTTGTAATCATATGAATGTAACAATTCTTTAAAAAATTTTTTTAATGTTTATTTATTTTTGAGAGAGACAGACAGAGCACGAGCAGGGGAAGGGCAGAGAGAGAGGGAGACACAGAATTGGAAACAGACTCCAGGCTCTGAGCTGTCTGCACAGAGCCTGATGTGGGGCTCGAACCCATGAGCTGTGAGATCATGACCTGAGCCAAAGTCAGACACTCCACTGACTGAGCCACCCAGGTGCCCCTGAATGTAACAATTCTTAAACTATTTTATGTGCAATATAGGATGAGGGTAATAAGTAAATGTGTTGTTGCTGTTTGAAAACAAGTTTCTCCCTGTTAACAAAGGCAGACACAAATATGAAATGGGGAAGGCAACAAGGAATACTGAGGAATTGGATTGGATTGTAAGTATCAATATTCATGATTTCTTAAGTGAAAAAAATATATGTATCTATTCCCTTCTTCCTCACTTCTGCCTACTGAGAGGGCCTAAAAGCAGTAATACCCCAGTATCAATAAGCACACTTAGTTCTAAGGTCTTAGCTTCTAAATGCCATTTTCCAGTAAAAAAACACAAAAGAAAACAAGGCTTTGGAGAATTTGTTGACTCCAGGGTAGGAGTAACAAATGTACAAAACAAGCCTGGAAAATTATTGTGCCACAAAAGGAAGTGCTCAACATGCAGGTCAAAGGGAGCCAGGTGAAGCTAGCCAAATCTGATGCTTTGAGCTTCAAAATAAATAAGGATGGGGAAGAAGAGAACAATATCCCATGCAGAAGTTCAAATAAAATATGTAAATACACTAATGGAAAGGGAGGTTAACAACCAGAAATGTGCATTGTGCACAGTGACTTCCAAGGAGTACAGTATGGAAAGGGGGAAAAAGACTAATTTTACTGTGGAGAGATGTGTAAATGCTGCTTTAGGCAGTGATCAAGTTTAACATACACGATCATAAATTATGTTCGTAGTATTACCCCTGTTATGATGTGATGAAAGTGACACTTTACCTCAAAACCCCATGCCCCAGTCTAATCATGAGAAAAACATCAGATAAATTCCAGCAGAAGGGCATCCTACAAGATACCTGACAAGTTTTCCTCAAAATTGTCAAGGTCACCAAAAACAAATAGAGTCTGAGAAACTGACACACGGCCAAGAGGAGCCTAAGGAGAAATGCCAACTGCATGTAATATGGTGTCTTGGAAGGGATTGTGCAAAGGAAAGGGAATTAGGTAACAACTAAAGAAATCTAAATAACTATGGACTGTAATTAATGTTAATGTATCAATATTGATTCACTAATTATAACAATGTATAATAGTAATATAAGAGGTTAATAATAGTGGAAACTGTGTGTGTGTGTGTGTGTGTGTGTGTGTGTGTGTGGTTGGGAGGGTACAGTACATGGGAACTTTGTACTATATATACTCAGTTTTTCTAAGGATCCAGAACTGTCCTAAAAATTATCTAATATAACTAACCAGCTAATTAAATAAGTAAAAGACAGCAATGGATTATTACTTCTTGAACAAAAAGGAATGCATAAATTCATGCTGATAGTAAACAAGGAGAGCTCTTCTTTATAAAAAGCAGAATCACCTGTAGTAAAGGTGGAGCGCTTGAAGGAGTTAGGGGTAAAAAAATCTACAGTTTGTAACCGTCATTGTAAAGATCAGTTGCAGCAAGGATCTTCAGTGGAGGTTGAATCATAGGTAGAGTTTGATTCGGAGAAAGATATTTGCTTGATGTCAAAGTGTCTCTTCATAGACTGCCTATTAGTTGCAAGTGGTAAGATACACAGTGGAGACCCTGGAAAACACCTTGATAGGGTGATAAAGACTAATGTCAACTTATGGTGGACAGACAGACATCCTGAACCTCCATACACAATATCCTGAGACAGACACAACTTCACTTAAGTGGTTGTTTTCGCAGAGAATGCATAACTGGAATCTAATTACGAGGAAACATCGAAGGTCGACGTAGGAATTTGTATTTGAGGAAGATTGTTTATAAGGGGATGGATTGCTTTGGTCATAAGCATAAGCCCTCTTGATCATAAAGCTGTTAAATAATTAAATGCAAATATTCCAGAGTATGATTTTAACTATTATATTTATAAATTAAAACATTATCACAACAGAAAGATTTATTTAAACACGAAGACATTAGCAGTTTCACTTGTAGTGGCAGGAAAGAATACAGGGAAGGGAGCGGGCCCAGAGAGTGTGGGGTGGTAGCGGAAAGAAAGGGCTCTTGGCTGAGGATTGCCAAATTGTTCATTTAAAAAATAATTATTTCTAATTTAACAGACACACAGCACTTACTTTTCAACAGGTGCTGTTCTAAGCGCTTGTTACAAATTGATTTTTAACGGGCAATTCAGTAATTGGCCTTTGTTTCTCAAAACACAACATAGTTACGATACTAAATAATTTTCTCTTACGCACTTAAGGCTCTGCTGCAGTGATTGTCTCCATGGATAGAAGAACGTGAACTTAAAATTACTGAGTGGTTTTTCGTAGAAATGCCGGCAACCCTACTTGGCGGTAACAAAGGTTGAGGCCCCTTTGAAAAGCCTGATTGATGGTCTCCTAGAAAGTCTCAAAAGCATTGCGCTGAGAGCGGCCTATGTATCTGGGATGCCAGGCACTCACGTTCTCTTTTCCTTTACGGATGAATCCCAGAGTAGGGTCACTGCCGTTTTCAGCCCAAGTTGACAGGTCTAAATCACTTCCCCGCTCCAGATCTGGGAACTAGTTAGGGTTTACGTTTGTCACAGCTACTGTGTCTCTCACGCAATGAATTCTGGGAGACCAAGTCTCCGAGCGCCGAGTTTACCAGGCCCGGTGCGAACGCTGGACTTCAGTTCCCACAATGCCGAGCGCAAATCCGTAATTCCTGCCGGGGCAACAGCGCGGTGGCCGCCATCTTGCGTACGGCGGTGCAGCTTGTCCAGATGCTGAGGGCTTGGGGTTTAGTTCCTCTCTGCTTTGGGGCGGTGTTTGCGGGTTGCTTTTACCTTTTCAGATGTTCGTGTCTTTCTAGACGAGGATTTTATTGGGAGGTAAAAGTCAATGCAGAGCTGTAGTGTAAGGTGAGTAAACACCCCATTTTAAGTAAGGGTGGGGTAGTGACGGTGACGTTTGTCTTTTTTTTTTGGGGGGGGGGGCTCTCGTCTGCTCTTGGCTGGACCCTTTTGATTAGTCCGGAGTGCACCTTTGAGTCTCGGAGATCCCTTGAATTTCTGACAACCCGAGCAGCCTCCATTGGGACAAAGACCCCGGCTGACGCACTTTTGCCCGGGCTGCCCTCTTTAGAGGTCAGGAGGCCATGGGACTCAGGTTGTGTATAGGCCACGCCGTGTTAATGCAACCGCTTGTTGTTCTTTGAGACTTTTATGATATTTCGAATGAGGAAATGAGAAGCGGAATGATGGCCGGAGGCGCTTGGAAGGGGGGCCGTTTCCAAAAGGACGGCGTTCTTTGCAGTTGTATCATCTTCAGTCTCTGTAGGCCTACCTGTATCGTTTAGTTCGTCTTTTTTGCCCCTTTTCCTCTCTGTTAGAGGAACACCAGAGAGAGGGCAGAATGAAGAAGTATGTAAAACGGGCTTTGGGATCGCACTTTTGAGGGTCCCTAAGTAATTTCAGGGGAAGCAGAATTTATCTTTGAGATTGACCAAGCATGTGGAAAAGATCAGCGCTTTGATTTGGGGAGTTGCCAGATTCCTAAACGTAATGTGACATGTTTGAGTCACTCTTAGTGCAACTGAAGTTTGTTTGTTTATTTATTTTTCTTTTAAATTAATGCAGTACAGCCGGTTGGAAACCACTTTTACACTAACAGGAATAGGGTCTGTAAAGTCTGGCATTTCAGGTAACCTAACATTTGATTGCTAAGGAGACGCTGAGGTTTGAGAGCTGGATCCGTTTACTCCCAAAGATGTAGTGATTTTAAACAGTAAGGGTTTAAAATGCCATTTATCACACCATTTTGGAAATGTGTCAGTTTGGCTGGCAGATTTACTCTCCATCTTAGTACACAATTGTGTATATCATCAAATATATATTACTGATTTAATTTTCCAAACTTAAGTTCTTTAAGTTCAGAAATGCATCATTTCCATTAAAGGTGAGATATACCTTTTTTTTAAAAAAAAGATAACTTACTTACCTTCAGTGAGACTTGCCCCCCCTCCCCCAATCATTATAACAATACTTAAATAGTAAGTAGTTATAAAATGACAACTTTGTAAGTTTTGTATTTTGGGAAAATGTTACCATTAATTGTGTATATCACACATTCAAATGTCTTTTCTGTTTTCGTGTTTCTGAAAAACTTTTGTTTAGATTTTTAAAATATTAGCTAATAATTATGTGATTTATTTGTTCCCCAGATGCCTTATGGTGAAATTGAAGCAAAATCCTTGGATCATGGTGAAGAACTAACAAGTGAACCATGCTATAAAAAACTGAAGTCAGCTGAAGAGGCTTATGTTTTTTCCCACCATGGTAGTGCTGATTTTCACAGAATCCAAGAGAAAACTGGGAATGATTGGGTTCCTGTGACGGTTGTTGATGTCAGAGGACATAGTTATCCTCAGGAGGACAAAATCAAAGCTACAGACTCGCCGAAACCTGTGCGTGATGAGGTGCCTGGTAATAATAGACCAGATGTTATCGAGTCCATTGATGCACAGATTTTACAGGATACAGGTCCTCCATTGGTATCCACAGATGATGAGATATATAGCACAAGTAAAGCATTTATAGGACCCATTTACAAACCACCTGAGAAGAGGAAATGTAATGAAGGGAGGAATCAGTCAGGCACTATCAATGGTATAGCTGACAAAGGACGAGAAACGAAACAGAAATTTAACTCCAAAGAATCAGAGCTTGACAATGAATTATTCCAGTTTTACAAAGAAATTGAAGAGCTTGAAAATGAAAAAGATGAGTTGGAAGGAAGTTGGAAAGAACCTGAACCCTCTGAGGAACAAGTTACTGCCTGTCATCAGGGCCATGATAATGATCTGTTAAAATCTGAAGAAGGAAAGAAAAGAGATATTAGTAATGTTCTTCAGTCACATTGTGGTTATCCACAGCACGTGGGAAACGAGCCAGGCAGATATCCTTGTAATGGACAAGTAATACCTGCATTTTGTGATGATGCGTTTACTTCCTTCAGGCCTGAATGGCAGTCAGTACATTCTTTTATAGTACCCCCCGGTCCTCCTCTTCCCAGTTTTAACTATCATTTAAATATTCAAAGATTCGATGCTCCACCAAATCCACCATCAAATATTTTCCATGCCCAAGATGGTTCTCAGTTTCAAAATGGGTATTATGTAAATGGTTGTCACGTTAACTGGAACTGTTTGACTTTTGATCAGAACAATGACTATATTGATTGTAGTGAGAACACCAGTAGAGATCTTTCCTCTACAAATGGCTACAGTGTGCAAGATGGATATGTGAGTAATGGTTTCTATGAAACCAGTGAAGGATGTTGGAAAGATACTTCTATGGACAACCATCATGGAACACACAGGCTTATGAACCAGCAGTTTCAAGAGGAAAAGTTAAATAAATTGCAGAAACTACTTATTCTTTTAAGAGGGTTGCCTGGTTCTGGGAAAACAACGTTGTCTCGGTGAGTAAAGGATACCAAGTAAATACTTGGTAATTCATTACTTAAAAATCATAGATGATAGTTGTAATCAATGACAAATGCTTTCATGTTTCTAGCAGAAAAATTTTAATTTGTTACACTTGAGAATGGTATCTGATGGTGTAAATATTTAAAAGGATGTTTCCTGATGGAGTAAAGGAGAATTGGCATGTAAAGATTCTGCTGAGGGTTTTAAAAATAGATACACCATTGTATAATTATGACATGATGTAAGTAAATGCTATTTGAGAACTGTATTAGCCTTCCCTTTTTAAGTCAGATTCAAGAAGAGCTGGACTCAGGCTTTTGATTTCATTTTTTCAAACTTTATGGACTTGGACAAGTTTTGCTATTTGTTAATAGAATGAGTAATACTTATTTTCCTGAAATAATTGTGAGAAGTAAATGAGATAACCCAAGGAAAGAAGGTGTGGGTGTGTTTTAAGCACTGTGCTGTGTTCATACCGTTGATTGACAGAGGGAACCTTTTGATTTCTTTACGTTTAAGGAGTCTGAGGTGAGCAGTACCTGAGTAAAATGGAGTTACAGCTGGTGATATATTATTGCATGACAAAATGTTTCAAATTCTTGTTTTTGTTTACATTTTTAAAAAAAGAATATTGATGCACTTGATTTCATTTGTGAAATGAAAGCAGTTGTGAAAAATAACACAAAGAAAAATAATACAAATTCTTTGCAGTTTTTGTAGGATGATTCAAGATGTATGCTAGGTAAGGAGAAAAAGAAAACTTGATGTCTTGGTGGTGAGGATAAAGAAGTCCAAAGAACCATTATATAAATGTTTTGTATTTTCTTGCAAAACAGTCTGAATAGAAGTTTCTTCAGAAGCGAGAAATTAAAGATTAAACTTATGGTACAGACATTTATTTTAAGCTAGATCGTAAGCTGTGATCTTTGTAAATGAATTTAAATTTAGGTCTTTGCATTTCTATTCCTTTTATTTTAATGAAGATTTTGTAGAGAAGATGAGATTTCAACTCTTTAGAAAGTACAGAAATTAAGGGTGAAGTCTCACGAACATGGGCAGTCTCCTAGATTTAGAATATAAGACCAGAAGAAAGAAACAGTTGCAATTTGGAAATTGTATGAAGGGATCTCCTAGCTAGGGTCACCTGACTATGCGTGGGTATAGAATAAATTGAAGAAAGAAAGATGAGATTTGAGATAACATTGGAGTATGTTGAAACCGAAGGTGAATAAGGTATGTGATAGAATTTCAAGGAGGAATAATTATAGTTGGAAATGATAGAGGTGATTATATATAATATGCATATTTGAGGAATTAGGTGTATAGGAGTGGATGTTATAGTAGTAACTACCATTTGTGTCATGATTTACAATTTACAGAGTACTTTCACATATAAAAATCTTGTAAGATTGGTTGTGTTATTTTCATTTCATAGAAGGAGCAGAGGCTTAAGAGAATAGGTTCAGGTTAAAGGGCTTAGGAGAAGTTACAAAACCTGGGACAAGATCAAACTATAGATATAAATGATAGCGTGTTTCTTCTCTGCTCCTTCACTTTAATATCTATTGCATGCAGGGCCCGATACCTGACTCCTGACTTTAAAAAGCTTATTTAAAAGAAGCAAGCGTATCTGTTTAGGTCACCACCTTTTTTTTTTTTTTTATATAAATGTGTGTTTATTTACTTATTTTCTTTTAATTTTTTTAATTTAATGTTTTTATTTATTTTGAGAGAGAGAGAGAGAGAGCACAAGCAGGGGAGGGGCAGAGAGAGAGAGGGAGGCACAGAATCTGAAACAGGCTCGGGGCTCTGAGCTGTCAGCACCGAGCCCGATGCGGGGTTTGAACTCACAAACTGCGAGATCATGACCTGAGCTGAATGGGACACTTAACCGACTGAGACACCCAGGAGCCCCTAGGTCACCACTTTTTTTTTTTTTTAATGTTTTTATTTATTTTTGAGAGAGAGACGGAGTGAGTGAGTGGGAGAGGGGCAGAGAGAAAAGGGGACAGAGGATCCAAAGCGGGCTCTGTGCTGACAGCAGAGAGCCCAGTGCAGGACTTGAACTCATGCACCGAACCACAAGATCATGACCAGAGCTGAAGTCAGATGCTTAACTGACTGAGCCACCTAGGTGCCCCCAAAATGGGCTTTGAAGAAAGAAAGGTATTCAAGTCCCCTTCTTCTTCATTTAGTCCTTGCCCACCTCTCCCATCTTCATGTCCTTCTATAGTTGGATTAGCACCTGCCCTCTATAGCAGGAGACAGAATACCTGTCCATTCATTGTTGTCAGTACTTATTCAAAGGTTCTTTTGAATGCCTCTGCCTTTTGAGGTTTTGGTTTGTCATCTCAGCCCTCAGTTATCCTTCTGAACTCATGTAGTATTTGTCTTTACCAAATTTTTTACTTAATTGTTTACCCACAACTTTGCTAACAGATTTTAATGAAATAAGTTTTAGATTAAGTTCTAGCACAATTACAGAGTTTAAATATTTATGAATAAGCTAGTGCAAAACAGTTCATACCCCTTTGTAGGTACGTGGAGGTGCTAGCTCTTTGTCCTTTTAGGAAAACTTACGGTGCTTTGATTAAAGGTTTATTTCAGGCAGAATTCAACAATTTCTAGATGTGGAATTTGTTACCATTGTAATTGGCATCAGCCAAACAGAATCCTCTGGAGTCAGGGATTGGACACAGGACCATTTAGGGATCAAGCTTTGGGTGTCATTCCTAGGGGTGTGGACTATAGACCCTGTTCATACAAGGGAGGAAAGTTGAACCTAAGATATTTTAGGTAATATGCATTTCTTCTACTCTACTGGTTTCACTAATGACAGCAAATGTATTTTCAGAAATGGGCAACTAATTTCATTATTATATTAGCAAAATGTTGGGAGTTGATAAGAGATAAATACTGAAGGACTTTCAGAGAGGAAGAAAGATGTTACACTGCTGGTTTTGAAGATGGAGGAAGGGACCATATGGAGGTGGCCTTTAGAAGCTGGAAAATTTGGCGAGGATACAGATTCTCCTAAGGAGTTTCCAGGAGGAATGCCAGCCTACCCACATTTTGATTTTAGCACAGTGGAGCTGAATTCAGGCTTTTGACCTTCAGAACTATAATATAATACATGCTGTTTTAAGCCACCAAGTTTGTGGTAATTTGTTACAGCAGCCATAAGGAATTGTAGGGTTTTTTTTTTTTTTAGTTTTTTAATTTATTTTGAGAGAGAGAGAGTGTGGGTGAGTGGGGGAATGGCAGAGAGAGAGAGAGAGAGAGAGAGAGAGAGAGAGAGAGGGAGGGAGGGAGGGAGAGGGAGAGAGGAAGAGAATGAATCCCTAGCAGGCTCCCTGCTGTCAGCATGGAGCCCAATGCGGGACTCAGTCCTATGGGAACTGTGAGATCATTACCTGAGATGAAATTAAGAGTCCGACGCTTAAGCTTAACCAGGTGAGCCACCCAGGTGCCCCAAGAAATTGCAGTTTAAAGAGAAATGGGAAGAGATTTTTTTTTTTTTCTTCCTCTCTGCTTTTGGAGGAGATCTCAGTTTAAATTCCAGAGGAAAAGATTGACCTTTCCTTATGTAGGTATCTGTTTTTTTTAAAGAAAAAAATTTTTTTTGATGTTTATTTTTGAGGGAGAGAGAGAGAGAGGGAGCGTGAGCAGGGCAGAGAGAGGAGACACAGAATCCGAAGCAGGCTCCAGGCTCCGAGCTGTCAGCACAGAGCCCCACGCGGGGCTTGAACTCACAAACCGTGAGATCATGACCTGAGCGGAAGTCGGACACCTAACCGACTGAGCTACCCAGGTGCCCCTAGTAGATACCTATTCTTAATTGAAAGAGTATTTAGAGAGTGAAGTGCCCCAGTGAAGTGGTTTGGGGATAAGGGTATGCAGGGTCACTCAGTAAATAAGGAGATAAAGCATTCATGAAATGTCAGTTCTACTCAGATTTTTTTTGGAAAAATCACTTCTGGTCGTAAATGCACATGGATTATTAGAGAAAATAATGTATAGTTATTAGAAAATTTAAAAATAAATTATGAAAATTAACTCATAATAGGCCATTAGGGTTCCCAAAACAGTTAAGGAACGGGATTCACTTGTTCCTTACTTAAGTGAAGAATTATAAGCACAGACTGCTAGTTATCTGTGGCTGTGTAACAAATTACCTTATTAAAAACAGTTAAAGCAACAAACATTTATCATCTCACAGTTTCTGAAGGACAGGAGTCTGGGTGCAGTTATCTGGGTGCCTCTGGGTCCAAGGTCTTTAACAATGCTATTGATTAAAGTGTTGGCTAGGGTTCTGTTCTGATCTGAAGGTTGGGGTGGATCTGCTTGGAACATCTCTACTGAGGTTGTTGACAAGGCTTAGTTCCTTGTGAGCTGTTGGGTTGAAGGCTTCATTTAGTTGCTGGCTATAGGCTGGAGACCTCCCTTGGTTCTTTTCTCCTTGGGATGCTCTCCATTCACAGCTCGGATAAGAGAAGGGGAGCCAGCTTTGAGCCTAAAACATAAGTCACTTTTTTCTATAATCTAATCTCAGAAGGGACATTACATCAACCTTGCCATATTGTGTTAGAAGCTGTAGTCACTGACTCCCACCCACACTAAAGGGGAAGGGATTATAGGAGGGGGTGAATACCAGGAAGCAGGCCTCATTGTAAGCCATTGGTTTTGTCTCTGACACTGCTATGTAACTCCAGGAGCCTGATTTCTGAAGTCATTTTTTTTTCTGGATTTGTTTAATATCAAATTGGCAAAGTTGTCAGGAGAGTTAAATGGGGTCATAGATATACATAAAATGCTTGTCATATAGTAAGTTTTCAAAAAGATAGATATTCTGGAAAATACAAATCAAGTAGCCAGTGAGTTCATACCTGATTTTTTTTTTATTAGATACTTGATTTTTCAGAGTTCTAAGTTTTGACATTTGGAGGATTCATTTTAACACCTTACTTAATGTGTGAAAGTTCTAATGGAATCAGACCATAAGAATTTTGAAAATGTTAATATTTTTAAGTAACTTATTTTTGGTTCAGATGGTTGATATGGCATCAAATATATCCAAATAGATTACAGGTAATTTTTTATATAAGTCCCCAAAATAAAGCTTCACAGTTTGAGGTAATTCAGGGAATTTTTAAAAGCTGCATGAACAGTCTGGGAGGAAAAAGTCTCTCTCCAAGCTAAAATTATTTGCTGTAATTATGATTTATATATTTAAGATGTTCTTCATAGAGGTTTATTCATGTTTGATGTTTACTTGGTTTAATGGTGTAAGTTGATTTGCTATCTCCTCCCCTCTCCACACCCCGCCACCTACCTTTTTTTGTGGTTAAAACATTTCTTGGGTACAAAAGCTATTATACGTTTGTCGTATGGTATTATTAATATCTGAAAAATCAGTGCTAATAAGAGAATGGAAAACAATGAAACAGGATGTCTAAGAAAGGTGGTATCAGTTTTCTGATACTGTTGAAAATAATTTGATATGATAAGGCTGATTATGGTCAAAATTATTTTTAGATGATTGAGCTTTGGTTTGGAATGCTAATATTGTAGCATTTTTATATTCTGGGTTGTCTGTATAAACAAATAAGATGCCAATTATGTTAGATAGTATATTTTGGAAAAATCATGGTGACTTAAAAAAGAAATCCAACTCCAGCCTCGCAAATAACTAACCATTTAATTTCATTTGCTTTGTTTGAAGTAATTCAAACTATAGTTTCTATAATTGGAAATGCATGTTTAAATTTTTTTATTTTTATATCTGCACTTTTATTTTTATTATAAAATGTACAAGCATACCTTGTTTTATTGTGCTTCATAGATACTGCGCTTTTTACAAATTAAAGGTTTGCAGTAACCCTGTGTCAAGAAAGTCTTTTGCTCCATTCTTCCAAAAGCATTTGTTCACTGAATGTCCTTATGTCACTTAGCAATTCTAAGAATATTTCAAACTTTTTTATTTTTAGTATATTTGTTATGGTAATCTGTGATTAGTCATCTTTGATGTTACTATTAAAAAAAATTTTTTATGTTTAATTTTGAAGGAGAGAGAGACACACAGAGTGTGAGTGGGGGAGGGGCAGAGTGAGAGAGGGAGAGACAGACTCGGAAGCAGGCTCCAGGCTCTGAGCTGTCAGCACAAAACCAGATGCAGGGCTCCGGCTCATGAGCCGTGAGATCATGACCTGAGCCGAAGTCAGATGCTTAATTGACTGAGCCACCCAGGCAACTCATATGTTACTATTATAATTGTTTTGGGGTGCCACGAACTGTGCCCATATAAGATAGGAAACTTAATTGATAAACATTGTATTCTGACTGCTCCACCAGCCTGCTGTTCCCCATCTCTCTCCCTATTTTCAGGCCTACTTATTCCCTGAGACACAACAATTTTGAAATTAGGCCAGTGAGTTACCCTACAGTGGTCTCTAAGTGTTCCGAAAGGGAGAGTTGCACGTCTTACTTAAAATCATAAGCTGGAAGTGATTATGCTTAGTGAGGAAGGCATGCCAGAAGTCAAGATGGGCCAAAAGCCAGGCCTCTTGAGCCAAACAGGCAGCCAAATTGTGACTGCAAAGGAAAGGTTCTTGAAGGAAATTAAAAGTGCTACTCCACTGAGCACACAAATGATGATAAAGCAAAATAGCCTTGCTAGTATGGAGAAAGTTGGAGTAGTATGGATAATAGATCCAACCAGCCACAACATTCTCTTAAGCCAAAACCTAATCCAGAGTCCTCACTCTGCAGTTCTGTGAAGGCCAAGAGAGGTGAGGAAGCTACACAAAAGTGTGAAGCTAGCAGAGGTTGGTTCATGAAGTTTAAGGAAAGAAGCTGTCTCCATAACATAAAAGTACAAGGTGAAGCGGAAGTGCTGGTGTAGAAGCTGCAGCAAGATGTAGCTAATTAATGAAAATCTAGCTAAGATAATTAATGAAGGTGGGTGGCTACACTAAATGACAGATTTTCAGTGTAGACAAACATTCTTTTACTGGAATAAGTTGCCATCTAGGATTTTCATAGCTAGAGAGGAGAAGTCAGTGCCTTAGCTTCAAAAGACAGGCCGACTCTTTCTTGTTAAGGGCTAACACAGCTCGTGACTGGGTTGAAGGCAATAGTCATTTACTATTCTCAAAATCCTAGAGCCCTTAAAAATTATGCTAAATGCACTCTGCCTGAGCAGACAGCATGGATGACAGCATGTTTGTTTACAACATGGTTTACTGAATATTAGAAGCCCACTGTTGAGATCTATGGCTCAGAAAAAAAGATTCTTTTGAAATTATTACTGCTCACTGACTGTATACCTGGTTACCCAAGAGCTTTGGTGGAGATGCAGAACAGGATTAATGTTGTTTTCATGCCTGCTACCACAACATTCATCCTTCAGCCCGTGAATCAAGGAGTAATTTTGACTTTCAAGTCTTATTATTAAGAAATACATCTTGTAAGGCTGTAGTTGCCAAAAATAGTGATTCTTTGATCAAAGTAAGTTGAAAGTAAATTGAAAACCTCCTGGAAAGGATTCACCATTCTAGATGCCCTTAAGAATATTCATGATTAATGGGGTCAAAATATCTATATGAAGAGGAATTTGGAAGTTGATTCCAACCCTCATGGATAACTTTGATGGATTTAAGACTTCAGTGGAGAAGTCAACTGCAGATGTGGTAGAAAGAGCAAGAGAATTAGAATTAGAAGTGGAGCCTGAAGATGTAATTGAATTGCTGCAATCTCATGGTAAAACTTTAACAGATGAGGTGTTTCTTATTATGGACAGCAAAGAAAGTGGTTTGTTAAGATGAAGTCCATTAGTGAAGATGCTGTGAACATTGTTGAAATAACAACAAAAGATTTAGAATATTCCATAAACTTAATTGTTAAAGCAGTGGCAGGTTTTGAGTGGATTAAATCTGATTTTCACAGAAGTTCTTTTGTGAGTAAAATGCTATCAAACAGCATCACGTTACAGAGAAATTGTTTACAAAAGGAAGAGATGATACAATACAAAATTGTCCAGTTTTAGAGAATTGCCACAGCCACCCAGCCTTCAGCCACCACCATCCTGATCAGTAGCAGCTATCAAGATTGAGGCAAGACCCTCCACCAGCAAAAAAGATTACGACTCACTGAAAGCTCAGATGATGGTTAGCATTTTTTAGCAATAAAATATTTTTGAATTAAGGTGTGTATATATATATATGTGTATATATATGTGTATATATGTATATGTATATATATATGTATTGTTTTTTTAGTAATAACTTTTACATGCCCTGGGAAACCAAAAAAATTAATTTGACTCCCTTTATTGTGGTGTAGAACTGAACCTGCAATATCTCTGAGGAATGCCTATTTACAGGTTTACAATAAGCTGAGGAAAGGAGGGATAGGTTTGTCTTAATAGTTGGAGTCCTTCCTATTCCTTTGATTTGGAGGTATGTGTTCTTGAATCATCCCATGACAATACTCTTATTTTCAATCCCTTCCACCACTTTCCACTCTCTTCCAGAAAAAATTATAAAATGATATCCACTTGCCTAATGTCTGAGAGGGAGGAGAGAAACAACAACAACAAAAAACTTCTATTATTGTTGGATCCAAATTATATTCACTGTTTTTTACCTTTTCTCAGCACCCCCCGCCCCAGTTTAATTCATGAGTCACTGGTTTGGGGAATTCTCTGACAATCTGAACACTAGTTAATCTCACTGTGCCTAGAAATTTAAGGTAGTATCATATTGTGAGAACAAAGTTTGATTATCATTGACTTATTTGAAGAGTGTGTTTTTTATTTAGTGCTTAGTAATTGACTTCATTTAGTAATTTAATCTCTTAGCAGATTTAAAGTTTGATTATACTTTGGAGGATTACATGTTATTTCACAACCTTAAGCCTCAAGCTATTTCTGACTTCCACTTTTAGGTCGTATGTATTTGTGCCTTGTGGAAATGAGTTTATCAAGGCTATCTTAGGTCAAATAAAATTTTCCCCAGATGAATTGCTTAGGCTTATTTGCCTTTTAGGTTACTTGTTGCACTAAATTTAGGCAATTTTAGAAATTATAAATACAAGTTCACACTAAAGTTAAAACATGGATAATAGTTAACATAATTTGGGGATTGGTTGAAGAATGTTTTTAAAAGTGGTGATACAAATGCCACCTACAAACGTTACTGGTTGTAATTGTATAGATTTAAGTGTGAAGTGATGTTTGAAATCTGAAATCTGCTCCCGTGCTATTATGTTTGCTATATATTTACAGGTAAGTACCAGAGATTCATTCCTGTGTGGCTTATTTTTGATGGTTATAAATTTTATAAATGGCACCTTATGATTTCTTTTATTAACAGAATTCTGCTTGGTCAGAGTCGTGATGGCATTGTGTTCAGCACTGATGACTATTTTCACCATCAAGATGGGTACAGGTATAATGTTAATCAACTTGGTGATGCCCATGACTGGAACCAGAACAGAGGTTTGTTTTGGGCCACGTCTTTGGGATGGAATATTTGACTAGGAGAAGACTGAGTTTTTATTCTCAACTTGACTTTTACCAGCAGAATGACTTTGGCAAGCCATTAAATAGCTTTGAGACCCAATTTTTTCATCTGTTAGAGGCAATGATAGTTATATTTGCCTTACTTGATCAAGGTTGTTATGAAATTAGAGAATTTAGAAAGGTATATTTTGTAAACTGTAAATAGTGTACCAGTATAGGCTGGCAAAATAGAGATGCGGGTTATTTTGATAACCTTTATTTTATACCTAAGGAATAAATTTCAAAGAACTCCTGAAACTGTTGTATATTCCCAAAAAGTATTTTTCTATGAATAATAGTAATGTTGTCTTCATATAATACCTTTGAATATTAAAAGTTTTTCACATTGACATTATTCTACAAAAAAAAAATCTACTTAATACATTTTTTAGAAGCACACCAGTTTTTTCTCTTTCTAGATTGGTGGTTCATAACATAGGCACACATATTTTTATTTGTAAAGTTTATCTTGAGAGAGAGAGGGAATGTGCGTGCACATGTGAGCTGGGGGAGAGGATGGGCAGACGGAGAGGGAGAGAGAGAATCCCAAGCAGGCTTTGCACTGTCTGTACAGAGCTCGTAGAGGGGCTTGACCCCATGAACCTGAGCCAAAATCAAGAGTCAGAAGCTTAACTGACCGAGCCACCCAGGCACCCCTCCTAGGGACTTAAAAAAAAAACTTATGAGTTAATGTTAGCTCCACAGATTGTGGTTTAGTTGGCCTGGAGTGGATCTGAGCACTGGTATCCAGATGCTAGATACCAGATAACTAGAAAGTTATCCAGATATTCTGATGTTGCAGTCAAGATTGAAAACTTTTGATCTAGAACTAGTAAGTGCTTACATTATAAGTTAATTTCTTTTTAAAAAGATGAAGAATGCATTGATGATTCAACATTGTTTCTATTTTTATTTTTTTTAAGTTTATTTAGAGAGAGTGAGCAGGAGAGGGAGGGGGAGAGAGAGAAAGAAAGAGAAAATCCCAAGCAGGCTCCACACTGTCAGCATGGAGCCTGATGCAGAGTTCCATCGCATGAATCATGAGTTCATGACCTGAGCCAAAATCAAGGGTCCGACACTCAACTGGTTGAGCACCCAGGTGCCCCACAAATTGTTTTTTATTATGAAAAATTTAAACCTAGAGTAGAGAGATTACAATGAACACCATACATCCATCACTCGGAATTATTATTAGTTATTGAGATTTTGCCTTTATTGGCTTTATCCTTTTTGTTTTACCACCCCCCCCCCCAACTTTTATTTGCTAAGGTTTTTAAAGTACATTGCAGACATCATATTTTATGCACTTTAAATTAACTTTTTCTTAATGGCATCTTAATTGCAATGCCATCATCACACTTAAAAAAACAATTTCTTGACGTCATGTAATTAATACTCACCCTGTAATGAAATTTTCCCTGTTGTCGTAAGTATTTCTTTACGGTTGTTCTCTTTGAATCAGGGTACAAGCTAGTTCCTCGCAGTACATTTGGTTTTATGTTTCATTTAATTACGTTAATCTGTATCCTCTTATACCTTCTTTTTGTCTTCATAACATTAATTTGTTGTAGAACTTGGTTATTTGTCCTACAGAATGTCCCATATTTTGTAGTTGTCTGCTTCCTTGTGGTAACTATTTAACCTGTTCTTTCTCCTGTATTTAAATAGAGGTTAGTTCTAGACAGGAGGATTTGTTAGGTTTATGTATGTATGTATGTATGTAACCATATGTCTAGTTGTCCCAATTTTAGTGATGCTAAGATTGATTAGTAGCTTCAAAGGGGCAGCCTACTCCATTATCAAGTTCTCCATCAACCTTATATCTAATGGTTTTATCCAATAGTGAATTGTTTCCTTACTGAAACATTTTCCTTAATGAAGCCAGTATACCTTTGGTGGACTGTGAAATTTGTGTGGAACATTTTTTTCCTCTTTGCAGTACTGGTCTAGAATATTACATTAAAATGTTTATGTCATGTGAGTTATACTTGCTGAACAAAGAATAGTGCTTAAAGTGCTGGTTTTATTATCAGTATAACATAAATGTTTTCAAGGTAATGATAACTAACAGTCATGACTTAACTTAGGACTAAATTTCTCTTTTTAACAGATGTTTATTGAATATTTTTATTTTTTTAAGTTTATTTTGTGTGTGTGTGTGTGTGTGTGTGTGAGAGAGAGAGAGAGAGAGAGAGAGAGAGAGAGAGAGAGAGAGAGAATGAATCACAAGCAGGCTCCAGGCACTTAGCAAGGAGTAAGAACACTGACTGAGAGCCTGTGCATGTATGGGGAAGGGGCAGAGAGAGAGACAGAAAATCTGAAGCAGGCTGTGCACAGAGAGCCTGATGCGGGGCTCATGCGGGGCTCATGAGATCATGGCCTGAGCTGAAGGCTTGACTGACTGAGCCACCCAGGCACCCCTATTGAATACTTTTTTCCTTTAATGTTTATTTATTTTGAGAGAGAAAGAGAGGTGGGAGGGGCAGAGAGAGAAGGAGAGAGAATCCCAAGCAGGCTCTATGCTGTAGCACTGTAGCACAGAGCCCAGTGTGGGGCCCAAGTCCACGAACCATGAAATCATGACCTGAGCTGAAGTCAAGAGTCAGACCCTTAACCGACTGAGCCACCCAGGCACCCCCTTATTGAATACTTTTAAATGCCAGGTACCATTCTGGGAATATCTGTCTGCTTCATGTGTGTGTTATTAGAAGACTCTAAATTCATGTTAGATTGTCTGTAAATTAAAAACCTCTCCAAGGTGTCATTACTGTTTCTTAAAATATGGTGGTTATTTTGTTTAAGAAATGACTCTCATTATTTGGGTATTCAAACATTGTTTACTTAGGAACTGTTTTTTCCTGGAGTGTACTGAAATGTGGTATTACATGAAGCCTTTTCATTGAAAGAGGATAATCTTCCCATTCTTGAAACCAGAGATTTAATTTGGTTATTAAGCTCCTCTTCTGGAATGTAACTCCTTGGAGGTGATAGCCTAACTATTAGACATTTAAGATAATTAGTTTAGTAAGTTTTTTTTTTTTAATGAAAGATTTGATCACTGTTTATGATTCGGGATAGAGCAATGGGAGATGATAGCATTTTGGTAGGCTATTTATGACCCAAATTCAAAATTTCTTTTGTTAGTTAGAGACATCTTCTTTCCAAATATGTATTCCACGACAGTCATTACTACTTAACCTTTGGAATTGTTTGTCCTTAGACATCTGTATAAATGTTTTCATTATGTAGAACTTAATGTTTTGAATTCTAAGCACCAACAAAACTTCCATAGCATTGCCTTTCGCCTCAGCCTTTTAAATTTTATTGTAGGTTCTTAATTACGTTTCTTGTCTGTTTACACTTGGGGTATAAACACTCTTGTCATTAACAGTGGCTCACTGTGGCTGTGATTCTTACCCCATGGGGAAGAGATGGCAAAGGGATAGGGAGATGTAGTTTAGAAAAGTACCATGTGATCTCAGCTCCTAATTCGAGAATTCTAGTCCTAAGAAATACTTACAAAGTCAGTTAACTGGTATTTAGCTACTTGGTATATAAAGTTTTGTTGGCAAGTAATAATATATCCATAGCATTCTTTAAAAAAAAAAAACCAAAACCCTAAGTTTCTTATTTCAAAGGCATTATTTGTAATTATAGAACATTGGGAAATATAGATAAAGATAAGCATAGATTGCTTATATTCCCGTTACCCTCAGATGCCCACTTTTGATATTTAGTAACTCTCCCTGGATCTCTGTATTTTGACCAAAATAAAGTCATACTTACATATTATGTTATAATTTGCCATTTTTAGTTACCAGTTTTCATCTTGCCATGTCAGTAAATGTTCACCTCTTTTCATAGACTGTATTCAGTGTTTCCTCTAAATGAAAGTTAGCTCTAGACTGAAGGCTTCCTTAGCTGTAAGTTCAACAAAATGTTTCCCCCAAATGTTCTTTACCGTTAGTTTGTCAAAACCAGTATCCGGTCTAGAGAATACACATTGTCCGTGGTTATGTCTCTTAATTCCCTTTTAATAAATGTGGAGTCCTTTTTTTTCATGGCACTGACTCAAGAGGTTGCATAATTTTAGTTTTAAGTACAGAGATATAGAAAATTTCTTAATATGAATGTTTACATTTTATTTTGTATATTTTAACCTAATAGTTCTCTGGTTTTTGTTTTTGTTTTTTAAATTTATTTTTTATTTCAGCAAAACAAGCTATCAATCAAGGGAGATCTCCAGTTATAATAGACAACACTAATACACAAGCTTGGGAAATGAAACCATATGTGGAAATGGTAAATATAAGATATGAGAGAATTTTAATATTTTATCCTGTCAGTTTTTTCATATTCTGAAATTTTGGTTGCTTTGATATGTATTATATACACATTTGTCCCTATTTTATAAAGAGGTGTATTCATTTACTTAGTTTTTAAAACCTGGGAATAGTACTTATAAAGAAATATGTTCATCTTGTTAGTTTTGCCTGGACTTGAGGATAGTAATTTGAAATTGTCCAGTTAAGTTGTCTTAGTATATTTATAGAGCATGTTATTTAAAAGTAGAATTTTTCTTGGTAGAGCAAATTTAGAAGTATTGTCTAAATGAAACTCCTAATTATCTGCCTTCTTTTTTACTTTAAGAAGTATTCTCTGGGTTTTTGTTTTCTTCCTTTCCTTTGTGTAGGCCATAGGAAAAGGATACAGAGTAGAGTTTCATGAACCTGAAACTTGGTGGAAATTTGATCCTGAAGAATTAGAAAAGTAAGGCACTCAAATTGTTTTTGAATCCTTATCTTTGAAAACATTTTTTGAATCTTTCTCTTTTTTTCTTTCTTCTTTACACAATTGCTTCACTAGCTTTTGCTTGTCTTATGTTTGCTGCTTGTGAATAGGGACTACTCACTTTCTGTTAAGAGAAGCATTGACTTCAAGGCTTCTTGGGGCACCTTCCCTTGGTAGATTTTATTAAATTTTCCTTGTTAAGTGTGTTACTTTTTCTTATGTGAATTCCTACCACTGTTTCATAGTTTATTGAATGCTAGTGGAGATCCAGAATACTTTCAAGAAAAAGTTAGAACTTTTCCTCTGGTGCTTAGTGAGGCCACTTATCTGCAATACCCTTCAGACTTCTCTTCCCATTTTAGCTCCCATCACCTTTTTACCTGGGGTTTTCGGCTTGCTCTCTCTTTTTCATCTTTACTACTACAGATTCATAATCCCATAACCAAGATCCTTGTAATCAGTATGTTTTAGAATTCGGGTTTGGGTTATTTTTGTTTGTTTTTTCAAGAAAGGTGATATAGTGCGTATATGCAATCATCATACGCTGAGCAGAGTTTGGGGCAGCATGTCATAATCACAGATCTTAATTTTTCTGTGGCAAATCATGACTAGTCCTGTAATTAGATAAGAAAGGTTCTGCATAATCTAATGTTTGTTGTACTGCCAGATGAGTACAGGTTTGATTAGATTTTGCTGCCATCTGAGTCAACGTAAGACTGAGTTTTCAGAGCATTGTCAGTTTCAAAATTTGTAGTGAGGGATTGTGGGTTTCTACCCTGGCCTTCCATTTGTGTTTACCTTGATCTCTCTCCCCTCATGTCACTGGTTTTCCTATGACTCTTTTTCTTTCTTTGTTTTTTATTTCCTCTCCCTGCTTTTGGTAACAACTTCGAAATATAATTCACATACCTTACAATTTACATATTAAAAGTGTACAATTCATGGTTCTCAGTGCAGTGGACTCTTGAACAATGAAAGGGATAGAGGTGCTGACCCCTGGTATAGTTGAAAATCCACAGATAATGGAAGTTTGATTCCATTTTTGATAATGACTTTTGATCCTCCCCCCCCCCCCAAACTACTTATAGCCTGCTGCCTTACTGGTAACATAAACACCTAATTAACACCTATTTTGTATGTTATATATATTAGAGAAAAGTGTTATTAAGAAAGTCATAAGGAAGAGAAAGTACACTTACAGTACTGCACTGTATTTACTGAAAAGCCATATGTACGTGGATCTGCACAATTCAAACCTGTGTTGTTCAAGGGTCAACTGTATATTCACAGAGTTGTGCAGCCATCGCTTCCTTTTTTTAAAAAAACAGTTTTTTTTTTTTCCCCACCTCAGCTTGCCCTCTTCCAGCTTAACGCTATTATTCTGTGTATGATCTTCAACTAATTTCTTTTCCCCTTACCTTTTATTCATTTGGTTACCCCTTTTCCCTTTCTGATTTGCATACTGTGATCATATGTAGATAAAACTGATAGATTTATTAATATTCAGTATTGTTTGCTTGCTTCTCTGTGTGTATTTCACCTCAAGTAGAAGAGACAAGTTTAAGAACTAAAGCTGTTTGGGTTATGCAGAATAAAAGGATGAAATACAAATACAGTTAGGCTTCATTAACATTTGAGGACTGTTGAAATTTATTAGAATTCTTAATATAATTGACTTTATAAAATAAAGTGAGCTTAATTGATGTCTAGTATAGACAGATTTTTTTTGGTAAGTTGATTGAATTACCAATTCTGACATCTTGTGGATTTAGTTATATCTTGCCATTTCAACCTCATCCTTCCCCTCTGGCCCTTTTTTTTTGGTCTTCTAGTCCTTTTTTGCTTTCTCTTCTCATCTTGACCATAATAGCAATAGTTTTAAAGCATAAACATTTCCTTTGTGTCCCTTTTCTGGGAAAAATTAATTAACATTAGTAAATCTAGAACTATAACCTTAAATGTAAAATGTGTTCTTGTGTGTTTTGCCATATCCAAGTCAAGTTATAGAAAACTACAAGGGTAAAATGTTAAAAGTTTTTTGAGGGTCAAGAGTAATTTTTAAACCACTTTTTGTTGTTGTAATTAAACTCACAAAATTATGTAAAATGTAAATATACAACTTAACAAATTTCCTGTAAGGTAAATATTCATTTAACCTTACCCACATTATAAGAATATTATTAACACCTCACAAGTTCTTCCAATTCCTTTTCCTAGTAACAATTTTCCTGGTGATTACTTCCCTTTCTTTAATGCATCTTACTGTTTTCTTTTTTTTTTTAATGCATCTTTTTTCTAAAACACCTTTTGCCTAACACCATGGTTTAATGCTTTTTTCAAATTTTATATAAATAAAATACAATGTATATTCATTGTGTCTAATTTCTGTCACTCAACATTTTGTTTTGTAAAATACGTCCAAGTTGTTTTATCTCTAATAATAATTTGGTGTTGATAATAAATTATAAAAATACAGTAGGAAGTGTCCTAAAATAACTTAAAAAGTGATAAATATTCATAAGACTTTTGTAAGTCCTAGAGGTCCACTCAATTCCTCTATAATTCCCAAAACATTGTCTTATAATCTTTGATTTGTTATTAGAAGCCAGGGGGGAGATTAACTCCATGGTTCAGCAAATTGGTAGTTAGTTCCGTGTGAAGAAGATACTATCTTTTAACATTTTGTTGTGATTTATGGTGTCTTCCAGTATTTTTAAAACATTGTTAAAATTTTTGAGAGCCAGTATAAATTTTTTTTGTCCAAAATGTATGTGAATGAGGTATATTTTTTAGTGTTTATTTGTAAAATATAATTTAGAATCTGTACTTTGTTACCCTAAAGAATTGAATCCTTTTCTTTTTTGGTAGGAGGAATAAACATGGTGTATCTCGAAAGAAGATTGCTCAGATGTTGGATCGTTACGAATACGAAATGTCCATCTCTATTGTAATGAATTCAGTGGAACCGCCACACAAAAGCACACAAAGACCTCCTCCTTCACAGGGGAGACAGAGGTGGGGAGGATCTCTAGGCTCACCTAATCAAGTCTGTGTTACAAATAATCATTAAGTTGGCTATTTTCAGCTAACACATTTGTTGCTTGCCCTTGAAAAAAATTAGTGAGCCTATGTTGAAGTTTAAATAGTTTCAAATAAAAAAAGACTACGTTGTCCCACAAGGGATGTTCCCAGCAAGTTGTTTAAATCCTAAAGTGTAAATAAAAATTATATAAAATGGTTTTTTAAATGTTTTTATAGTTTTTTTGTTGTAATTCCCTTGGTTATTATGAAAATATCTGAGTAGTGTGGGTAGGACCTAGAATGGTTTTTCTACAACTGAATTTTAAACTAATTTTACCTATTTTGTAGATAATGTTGAACAGTTTTATAGCTCATATCTAAATCTAACTTTGCATAAAATGCTAGTAATTTTCCTTAACTACCTTTCCTACATTTAAATATGTAAGAAATACTAACTTTTTATAGGCACCTCAGTTGATTCCCCTATTCAGTACACAGGTAAAATTATGTTTCTGCAGATTCGTCTGTGTGACAAAAATATTTATAAGCTAATTAGAGCATATTGCTTAAATTCTCCATTAAATACTATATAGCAGTAGGTATGTCAACCACCTGGGTGGTTTTCTCCACAATATACATATTCATAATATATCATATACATATTCATCACTCTTCTCAAACCATTGCCCTGCCCCTTCACACTCCCCAATTCTGGAGTGGATAAATAGGGAAATCACTGTATATTTAGAAAAAGCTCTTCAGGTTATTCTGATAATAAATCATTTTTCTCTAATTTAACACAGTATAATTCTAATATTAAAATTTTTTGGACAGGTCCTTAGCATTAATTGTAAGAAGATTTGTCCTGTAGGATATTTTATTTCTTCTAGTTTTAATTTTTCTGTAGGCCAACTGTATGTCTCACTGGAGAGTTTTCTTTGTTAGATTGTGTTCTGTCACTTAAAATTTAAAACCTGAGATGGAATTCATTTCAGAGATTTTGTAATTCATCCTAATCTTTGATTTGCTCTTTTTTTAGGAAAAAACCCCAGCTAATTACATGCTTTTTAAAAAATAATGTTTTGATCCTTCAAATGTTTTACATGGTCCATTAACTGACTCCTAAACCAGCCCATCCTGAACCTAATAATCTGCCTTTATATGTTGTTTAAAACCATTTGCTGTTCTTTTCAACTTTACTTTAAATGTTACCCCACATCTATATATTACTTTTTAAGTAATACTAAGTGCAAGGCACAAAACTAAATATAGCACTCTCAACAAGGTCTGTTTTACATTGCCTTTTGTGAGATAAGAATATGATTTCTATTTATTTGTACTATTCAGTGCTGGTTACATTTGAATATTATCTTGCTCTATTTTGTTTAACAATGTGTGTTTGTATGTATTTGTTCATCTTAACTAAATGTGATATAGTAGGAATATGCTAACCCATGTTTTGTGTGTAAATGTATATATATTTATATATATATACACATTTTCTTCATCCAGTATTTTCACGTATTTTTTTTTTATTTAAGGGTAACACTTCTTAGTATTTGGGCTTGCATTTCCCATTATTTTATTTATCATGTAAGTTAGCACATTTTGAGAATAGTACAGAAGAATTTAATTTGGGGACAGATGAAAAATCTGTTAGATATATATACTATGTGTTCCTTTCCTTCTGTCTTTATAAAACTGTTGAGAGGAATAGTGCTGTGAATCTATAGATTTTGATTAATAGATGCTTAATATCTGTTAAGCACATTTTCAAGGAATTAGAGAATTGCCTTTGAAGGATTAATGTTATAAGGAAGTATGTTCATGTTAGTAGCCTGAAATAAATTTCCAGATTTTATAATGGATCAATTTCATCTTTTGGTACTTCTGAGTACTTAAATAATCAGGTAGAGATCATTAATCATTGCTGATTTTTTAAATCATAGATCCTTATTGAGGCAGGAGAATTAAATTCTGAAAGACTTTGAGGTTTTTTTTTTTTTTAAAGACAAAATTAATTTAATAGTTCCACCAAGCATATTAAATCAGTAGTTCCCCCCTTAGCATTCTGGTTAATTTTTTTATTATTTGAACAATAACAGAACGAGCTATGAATATGCAATAAAAGATACCATAGTCACTATTAGAAGTCATTGCTTTGATGTTAAAAATCTATAAAAATATGAAATTTACTGATTAAATATTTTCATCAAAATTTCTCTTCTATTCAGATACTCTTTTTTTTTTTTTTTTAATTCAGTTATATTCTTAATGGAATAGCCCCCAGTTGCTATGCTATGAGTAGTAGGTCTCTATCCCAAAGAATAAAGGAGGCATTGGTCCTCATATTTAAATAAGGTAAAATACATTTAGTTACACAGAATGCAGCTTTGTTTTTTGATAGGCTTGGTGTAAAAATACTTTTCCTTTTAATAAGCAGATTTGTAATTTTCTATATGTCATAATCCTGCTAACAAAAATACTTATGTGGTAATTCAGTCGAACTTCTGGTACTGCTTTTTAGGTAGGTAATCTTTATTTTCCGTGTTCACGTTTTCAAAAGAAATGTTAACTTTTTAATATTTTATGTCTGTTTTAAAGTAAGATTGTTTACAAAAGATTGGGTTGTGTTCTGTTGGGGCAATAGGGTGGATTTAAGTATTTGAAGTTTGCTGATTTCTTGTCTAATTAATATAGATTGTGGAATTTTCTAGTTTTATGTATAGGTAAGTTTTGAAAGAATTCATGATTTCAAAGGACATGAGATACTTGTTTTGACCAAATTCTAGTTTTTGCTATTGCAGAAATATCTGATTTTCTGAGTCTAGTTTTTTTTAAGTATTTATAAAGAAAATTGCTGGTGTTCTCTTCAGAAAATGTTGAAGAAATGTTAATACATTAGTGCCTTGACTGGATGGTTTTGTTGTCTTCATTGAAGTTTTATGTAGTATTCTAACATGAGTGCAGTAACTGAGAATTCATTATTAGGGCTGAAGATTTGTGTGTGTATGTTTTTAACATTTGCAACCCATATAAATAGAGTAACACCTTAATCTAGAATCATGACAAAGTATTGTTTACTTTTGTTACAATGATCAGTCAGAATAAGTATTTGGTGGTAGCAGGAAAACGCAGGTTGAGTTACTGGTTTTTGAAGATCAATTTTATAGGTTATAATATATAAATAAAATTTTTTTTTCACTAAAATTGTTAGCTGTAATTCTTGTGAATTTACAGAGAAAGGTGGGATTATATTAAGGGATTAATGAATATCTTCTTTGGTAATGGTTTTCTTTCTCTTTACTGATTAAAATTGGCATGCCAATTTTTATTTTATTTTATTGTTAAAATTAAGGTTACTGTTAAACTAATTGGTCTTCTTGTTTGTATATCAGATTTTTCCTTAAAATAGCCTTAGAATGGTAAAAAGTACTATTAAGTTTGTTGAAATAGGTCTTCAAGGAGGAGTAACTCTTGATTTTCTCCTGTGTCTTTTGATTCCTTTTTTTTACATTGCAAAGAAACATTTAAATCAGTTCAGCTGATTCAAACTGCTAAGTGTCCTGAGTCTAAAAAATTTTCATTTTTTGCATGTTTTATAAATTGCGGAGCAAGCCTTGAGAAGTTTATAATTATGATTTTTGCAAAAACTTGTAATAGAATGGCTGTCATTTACCTCAGTATCTTTATTTAGGCTGTAGTAAAGGGCATAATTTTTGTAATAGAATATACATTTGTAAGCTGAATTTTTAATATATCTCCTGTGGAAATTCTTAGTACATTATCACTGTACACACAGAAACAAAGGGAAAGAGTAACCCAAATAACTTTTTGAAAAAAGAACCTCAAGCTAGGGCTGTGTCTATTGGAAAGTTTTGACTTCTCGATACATTTAATAGTAGTTTATTTTAGTGATTTAGATTAGAAATAATCTTCTACTTTTTCCTAACAAATTTTGTTTTCTGGATAACCGTGTCATGTTCCAGGTGTGATGACTGCAGTAATCACATACTATAATATACTTCCCAGTGTAGAGCCCATTAATGTCAGTAAGCTGTCTTAAGTATGAATAAAATAGATTATTTAGTATGGACACAGTTATAGTTTGACTCCTAGTCTTAGAACTAGACCCAGTCACATTAAGAAGCATTGTACCTGCTTTGGTGAGTAACTGAAGACTTTATCTGGGAGTGTTGTCCAGTTATAAATATTTCAGTGTTTTTGTTTTTTTTTTTAAATTGAACTTTTTGTAAATTAATGGGAAGATTGAGAGATTTTTAAGATGACACAGGGGCTTTTTGCCTCTGAACTTTATTAGTGACTAAAGGAAAAAAGTAAGAATAATCTGTTCATTCATGGTTAAAATTGCATGCAAGTTCAGTAGAGTCCATTGAAATAACTTTATGTAGATTATTTTCTTGTTTTGCAGTTTTAACTGCATTCTCAGGACATATAAATCCAAAGCTTTGCGCTTTGGGTAGTTCATCTACAACTATTCATTGCAGCTGTACAACTTCGTACTATCTCTTCAATTGTAATTCTGAACTCTTCAGTTTCTTAATATAACAAAATGAAATTTGATTTTGGGATGGGATTGTGGGTTTTTCCTCTGCCTTTATTCTTTTTTCTTTTTGTTTTTTTTTTCTGTCTTGTTAGTATTAGAAATTGTGTTTCTTGTTTCTTTCATAGTCTTTTCCCATACACATTTTCTGTCCATTTTCTGCTCAGCTATCCTTGTGTAACTTCATAACATTTTTAATGAAGATGGTGGGATGGTAAGTGGCTGACAAAAATGGAGGTAACTTTTTCCCCTCCTATGTTTTACTGAACTCATTGTTCCTTATGAAACTTACTTCACCATGTTATATTTATAGACCAACAGCTTTGCAGTTAGTTTCCTGACCCTGCTGTTTAGTTAGAACTTAGATATGAAAATCCTTGGAAAGATTTGTAAAAGTCTACCAATGGTTACTCATGGTTAAGAATCCCATAAACATGGCATAGGACTTGGATGTTTGAATTTGAGAAAAAGTATTTTATAACACTTAAGCATCATGATGATAGACTTGTTGGTAAGTAGTAGTTGGGAATTCAGTATTGTAGAATTCACTATTACATCATGATTCTGCAGTCCACCTTTATTAAAGAACTGAGTGATTTTGAAGGAAAGTTGATAGGTATTTTGAGTTTGACCTCTACAAGTGGATCTTCATATAGGGCAGTGCTGCTACAATGAACAACAGGAATTTAATAGCAATAAGTCTTAATATACTGTTCATTTAAGCAGCTGCCATTTATGTAATGCCTGTCAATGCCAGGCTGTGTTGTAAATGTGATTGTTAACAGTGTCTCAAGTTTTCATAACAGTCCTACAAGGGTTTTATAAAGAGGAAACAAAAACTTATCAGAGGTTATGCAACTTAGCCAACATAATTTCCCTAGGGAGAGATATAACTGGGATCAAAATCTAGGTCAGGCATATTCCTTACTATATCCCATTTTATCTTTTAAACACAGCCTTCTTTTAAAAAAATATTATAAATTTAGGGTTTTTTTTTTTTTAAGGTAGGAAAGAAATTCCGGTGAAGCATTGAATACATCTTTAATGGTACCTTTGAATTTGTAGGATTGAAGGTATGTTGATTTATCAACAAAAGTGAGTAAAGAAACCTGTAAGTGGCCATTTATCTACAGTGCTATTTTTAAGAGTCAAGATTGCAAGTAAGATACCATTTAGTATTTAATATTTTCTATAAGATATACATTGATATAATTGATAATCACGTTTCAGCAACATCTTTGCAATTGAATTTTTACATATGCTGTTGTGCTTTAATGTTTAAAATTTAATTTCTAATATCAATGAGCTTTTGAAGTGTGTAGTATTCAATAAATGGATTGTTAAATTACATAAGCTGTTTGTTACACTGATTAAGTTTGAGGCAATGTTTCCCAGAAAAGGTCAACACTATGTGTAAGTGGTCTTAATTGATTTTTCTTTAACTGTTCACTTATTACTTAGTGTCCTGTAGTAGTAGATGTTATGGCAATTACATCAGTTTTTTGAATTTCTGAAAAATTAAGCATTTCTGTCTTTTGAAATAGCATTTTCTTCTGTGTTGTTTAATTCTCCAAAATTAAAGAACAGTAAAAGAGGCAATTACTTAAGTTTACTATATAACTAATATCTTGAGTTAATTAGAGTCTACAAGGAAAACCTTTAAGTATGGAATGAAGAATTCTAACTTGATTATTGCCTTATTTTGTTTTAGTTAACTTAAATAGAAGGACTGGATCTTGTTTGGTTTTTCTTAATCTTTAGATTGTGATGTGTTTATTTTTTATTTTATCAGAGGTAGAAGTTTTATTTTATCAGAGGTAGAAGTTTTGTTAGAACAAGGAAGACTTCATGGAAACAGAAAGAGCATTGATTTCATTAATAGATTAAATTAGTTTTCAGTTCAGGACCTAGAAAGCAGTATATTGTGGAATTGAGGTTATTGAAATATAGTACAATGTAATACTAGCAAAGATGTAGTTAAAACATTTCAGTTCAAATGTAAGTAAATTGAAGTATGTACAGGAAATGTGATAGGGGCCTGGGCTAGTCATTTTGACTTCATTAAAAATTAATGAGAAAAAAACCAGCTTTTAAAAAAAAATTCTGGGGAATGCTAGGAAAGAAATTGTTAAGGCTAGAAGGATAGGCTAGTGGTCCAAAGTGGTATTCTCCCTCCTTATCTTCCCTTTGCTTTTTAAGAACCAATAGAGCCCAAGCTATGAAGAAAGATGATCTTGTACCCTAAATGCCATGAAACGGGGTCTTCCTTGTCATCTTTGGTCACTACTGGGTCTTTGGATCTTTGTCCTTTAAAAAGAGTCAATAAAATATTTGTTGAGTATCCTTCCTAAAACTACCTTTTGATATCAAGGACACATTGGTCTAAGTAGAGTAATTTACAGGGTAGTTTGTAATTTAGGAAGCCTGGAGCTGGAGTGTGAATTAGTTGGATTTGATGCTTGCTAGGACCAGAGTGTGCAGACCAGCAGGGAGGAGTCCTCTTGCACTTCACTTGGTGCATCTGGTGCCATCAGAGCCTTTTGTTTTGGATTTTGTACCAGTGGTCTTTAGATTTGTGATTTATGATCAAGAAACTAAATCCTAGAATACAGATAAATAAGGCAACCTTGAGGCTTTTGATTATCCATTTCTTTTAGGGTCATTTAGAGATTATTCTCTTGCTTTTTGCTTTAACCCTTTGCAGAATTCCTAGACAGTCTGTGAAAAATACTTCAGGTATTTGTCCTAAAGTCATTTTTCAGAGCCCTTCTTCTGAAGCATTGTGATCCTAAGTCTAATTAGAAAAAAAAAAATCAGGGGCGCCTGAGTGGCTCAGTCAGTTAAGCCTATGACTCTTGATTTTGGCTCAGGTCATGATCTCATAGTTTGTGAGTTTGGGCCCCATGTTTGGGCCCCACGTCTCTCTCCTCTCAGCACAGAGCCTGCTTCAGATCTTCTGTTGTCTTCCCCCCTTCCCCCACCTTCAAAAAATAAACAAACACTAAAAAAAACTTTTATTTTTTTGGTTTGTTGTCCTACTTAGAACACTTTTCAGAATATTTTTGGCATGATTTTAGTGAAAAGAACACATCATTGCAAGAGTCGGGCAGTCTGAGTTCTACTTCCATTCTCTCTTCTATTTCAGTGGAGAGGGTAGCCCTCCTCCAATCTAAGGTAAGTAAGTATACTTGTAGTCTGGATTGCATCTCTTAACTACTTTCAGGAATCTTTATATGTTGACAGTTACTCCTTCTCTCTGTAATTTCAATCTTGCTTTCCTTAAATCCACATTCAGACGTGATCAAGTCTCATCTCTTAAAGCCCCTCTTTATTGTCACCACTCCTTTATAGCCAGACTCCTCTAAAGAACTGTGCACACCTATTGTCATGTTCCCTTCAACCATTTTTTTTTTTTTTTTTAATGTTTGTTTATTCTGAGAGAGACAGTGAGCATGTGAGCAGGGAGGGCAGGGGCAAAGAGAGAGAATCCCAAGCTGACTCCGTGCTATTAGCCTCAGAGCAGGACCGCAGGAGGTGCTCGATCTCACAAACTGAACCACTGAGCCATGAGACCCTGACCTGAGCTGAAATCAAGAGTCGATGCTTAACCGATTGAGCCACCCAGGCACCCTCCCCTCAGCTGTGTTTGATACTATTCAGCCCATTCCCGTTTTAGCTTCTTCCTCTACCATTTTAGATTTTAAGGTTTCCAGAATGTTCCTCTGTGTTGATGAACCTTTTTCAGTTCCCATACGATGACTCAACAAGCATTTGACTCTTGATCACTTTTTTCCTTAAAATATTTTTCCCTGATGAGGTTTTTGTTCCTATCTCTGCGTACTTCTCGGTCTCATTTGCTGCCTTTCTTGGTTTTTATTTTTCCAAATTCTTCTCAGTTTTAGTTCTAGACCACCTTCTGTTCTTACTCTTTGCTTTCCCCAGGAGATTTCATCATTTCTTACTTGGACATAGTAGTCTCACTTTTTTCTTTGTTGCCCTGTAGTTATATCAACAGAGCAATTAATCTATAATTCAAAAAAAATTAATATAAACTTTCCCTGACTATTCCAATCTAATGTGAAATAGCCCCATCCCTGTCACTCTTACTACATTGTCCTGTTTTGTCTTCATCATGGTACTTACTAGTAGTTGAAGTTACCTTATTTGGTACTGGTTTGTTGAGGGTCTTCCTGAACAAGAATGTAAGTCCCAAGAGAACTTGTTTATTTTGTCCACAGCTATATCCACAGAATCTAAACCAGTGCCTGTAATACTATAGGAGCTCGTTAAATATTGGCTGAAGGATGGTGTACCCACTGCTTCTGTATTAACAGTATTGATCCCCAAGTGTATTTTCTACAGACCTGTCCTTTGAGCTTCAGACTGTTTACTTAACTGCCTACCTGATATTTCTGCTAATAAGATGAGCAGTGATCATCTTGAAAGATTGAGCAGTGATCTTTTCTCCCATCTCTGGATTTCTAGGATTTCCTTGCATAGTGAATGAACCTACCATCCATTTCTGCAAGCCAGAAACTTGGGAGTCTTCTTTAATGCTTCCTTTCCCTCTTCATATTCAGTTCATCAACCAGGGTCTGTGGATTTTGTCACTTAAAAAATACCTTTTGAATCTCTCTCTCCATTTTTGACTGCCATCTTGCTAGTTTGAATTATCATCTAGTTTATCTCTTACTGAGACTAGGGTCCCCACATCAATACTTGCTCTGTTCTACCCTTTCTTTGCACAGTCTAACCAGACTAAAATATAATGGACATATGGAAAAGTACTTAAATTATAAGTATACAGCTCAAAATTTCACAAAGTGAACATATCTATGTAACCAGAGCTCTGCTCAAGAAATAGAACGTTACCAGCACCTACCTTGCCTGAGTGATCTTTGTAAAAAGAAAATATAATCACATGTAAAACTTTTCAGATGCTTTCCATTGCTGTTAGGCTAAAGACCCTGGGTGATGTGACCCCTACCTTCCTATCCAACCTCATGTTTTATTACTCTTCTTACTTTCTGTATTCCAGCCCTACTGACCACCTCTCAGTTCCTTGACTGTGCTGTTCAGTTTCCCTTCCTGGAAAGTTCTGTGTGCACACCCCCCCTTCCATACTCATCCTTCAGATTTGAGCTCTTCAAGGAAGCCATTTTGGACATAGCAGGGTTGGTGGGGTCCAAAATACATGTTATATGTTCTCATGTACTTTTTCTTTATCAATTTGTATGAGTAGATGATTGTTTCCACTCATTATTTTTAAATCAGAGATTTTGAGCCAGTCTTTGTATCTGTTTTGCTTACCATTACATGGTCATCAGCTAGCACAGTGGCTAGGAAAAAGTGATATTCAGTATTCATAAAATAAGTGAATATGAGTGGTTGTCAGCCCATTATGGGCTGAATTGTGTCCCCTCAAAGTTCATGTGTTGAAGTCCTCATCCCCAGTACCTAGAATGTGACTCTTTGGATACAGGGCCTTTAAAGGTAATTAAAATGAGACCATATTTGGGTTGGGCCCAAATCAAATATGACCGGTGTACTTATAAGAAGAAATTAGGATAAAATGCACACAAAGGGAAGACCTTGTGAAGACACAGCCAGCCAACCTTAAAAGGCAACAAGAGAGACCTTTGAAGAAAACAATCCTGCTGACACCTTGATCTTGGAATTCTAACCTCCAGGATTGTGGGAAAATTAATTTTGCTATTTAAGCCACCCAATCTGTGGTACCTTGTAGATTTGGCAAACTAACAATAGATTTGCATATTGAGAATTGGTATGCTGCTCTAACAAATACATAGAAATATTGGAGTAGCTTTGGAACTGGGTATGGTAGAGGTTTGAAGAATTTTGAGGTGCATTTTAGAAAAAGCCAAGGTTGCCCCAGGAGATTATGGGTAGAAATGTGGATGTTAAAGGTGGTTCTGGTAAGGGCCATGAAAAGAAAGAGCTATCGAAATGGCTTCTGTTGTCTTAGATACACATACGTGCTCATGAACAGAATGCTGGTAGAAATGTGAAAGATGTTTTGGTGAAGCCTCAGATAGAAGTGTTATTGGAGAATGGACAAAAGGTGATCTTGTTAGAATGTGGCAAAGAACTGGCTGAACTGTATTCCAGTGTTTTGTGGAAAATAGAACTTGTATAATGAACTTGAATATTTTAGCTGAGAGTTCTTTTTTTTTTTTTTATGTTTATTTTTTGAGAGAGAGAGAGAGAGAGAGAGAGCAGACGAGGGTCAGAGAGTGAGAGGGGGACATAGAATCTGAAGCGGGCTCCAGGCTCCAAGTTGTCAGCACAGAGCCCGACACGGGGCTCAAACCCACCAACCATGAGATCATGACCTGAGCCGAAGTTGGATGCTCAACTGAACCACCCAGGCGCCCCATTTTAGCTGAGAGTTCTAAGCAAAGTGTAAGAGCCACAGCCTGGTTTCTCCTTGCTTATAGTAAAATGCAAGAGAGAGAAATTGAGGAAGGAATTGTTAAGCAAAAAGGAACCAAACTTGTGTGAAAAGTTCTCAGCCTGTGCTTATTATGAAGACTTAGAAAGTATGTGTTCTCGAGACAACATCAAGGTTGTTGCTAAACAACTATTTGCTAAAGAGAATACAGGCATGTGACTTATGGATGCATTAAGTTGTCTCAGCAGAACTAGAGCTGAAGTAATGCTAGCAGAAACCCTAACAGCTTGGACCGAAAGGATGAAACAGAATGAAATGAAGGGAAGTGCTCAGACTTCTGGGTTTCCATAAGTCAGTAGAACCGGCTGGCTGTGGTCCTGTGTTGTCCTCATGGTTGTGATCATGTGTTATCCTTCAAGAACACAGAAGAATGTCCCTAAAAGTTGTTCAGAGGCTGCCGCCAGGGCTGCCACTGCCATCATGGGATCGGAGCCCCAAGGCTGAGGACGTAGGGCTACCGCACTCGTGGGCCAGAAAGGCAGGGCCTCCAGCCCAGGGGGCCCAGGGGACATAGTATGGAGCCAAAGAATAATTATTCTTTAGCCTTAAAATCTAATGGAATTTGCCTTGCTAGTTTTTGAACTTGTTTGGGAACCATTACCCCTTTCTTTCTGATTTTTCCCTTTTGCAATAGAATTGTCTATCCTATGCCTGTCCCACCATTGTATTTTGAAAGCAGGTAACTTAACTAGATTCACAGTTCACAGTTGGAGAGGAATTTTACCTCAGGGTGAATCACAACTCAGGTCCACCCATACCTGATGTAAATGATATTTTTGATGACTTCTTAGAGTTGATGCTGGAATGAATTTAGACTTGGGGAGCTGTTGGGATGATGTGAATATATTTTGTGATGAGAAGAACATGAATTATGGAGACGGTAGGGTGTTATTGGCTGAATTAAGTTCCCTCAAAATTATATGCTGAACTCCTAATACCCAGTACCTCAGAAGGTAACTATATTTGGAGATAGGGCCTTTAAAGAGGTAATTAAGATAAAATATGGTCATATGGATGAGCTCTAATTTAATATGACTGGTGTCCTTATAAAAAGAGGATATTAGGACACAGACACACAGAAAGGAAGACCATATGAAGACACTGGAGGAAGACAGCCATCTGCCAGCCAAGGAGAGAGGCCTTAGAAGAAAACAACCCTGCTGACACTTCATTCTCAGACTCAAAACCTCCAGAATTCTGAGAAAATAAATTTCTGTTGAGTAAGCCACCCAGTCTGTGGTACTTTGTCATAGCCTTACCAAACGAATACACTGCTATTACACTAGCTAGCTGCGAGGCATTTCCTTCTCTCTTTTGCAGTCCTTCATGTGTAAAATAAGGATACTTGACTGGATCATTGGTTCTTAAGTTTTAATTCAAAGACTTCTTTTGGAAGTAGAGTGTGTTTCATTGAGAAGTATACAGTGGATTGCCTGACACTGGAGGTGTTCACAGTATAATTGAGTTCTGTGTTTCAGACTGTTCCTTCAAGGCGCCTTAGGGACTCTTGTGAAGGATGGAAACCTCCACTTGTAGTAGAGCACAGAATTCAAAATTGCATAATTAGAAGATAAGTTGCAGTTCTGACTGCAGCTTGGGTAAGCCACTTAACTTTCTGAAACTTTTCCTTGTAAGTTGAAGGACAGTACCTTTCCAATCTATAACGTAGGGTTATTGGATGAATTAAATGAGAAGACTATGTTAGAATTTTAACTGAAATAGCTCTTTTAGCCTTGAGAGTCCATGATTTTGTTTTGCCTTTTGATAATTTCATCTCTTTTGATATATACTAGGAATAGGCAGAGAAGGAAACAAATTGATTTTTTAAAAATTTATATTTATTTGTTTTGAGTGAGAGAGAGAGCGCGTGCACGTGTGAGAGCCAGGGAGGAGCAAAGAGGGAGAGAAAATCCCAAACAGGCACCACACTGAGTGTGCAAAGTGCGGCTTGATTTCCTGACCACAAGATCATGACCTGAATGGATATCAAGAGTTGGAGGCTGAACCAACGGAGCCACCCAGGCACCTCCAAACCAATGGATTTTTGTACTAGTTAGAAGTGCTGAGAGATACCTAGAAGGAAAAGTTTGGTGTTCTAGTTATTAAATTTGTCAAAGATATTCATATTCCTCTTTAACAAAGGCATTTGAGTTAAGCTGTAGAATAGCTCAAAACAATTTATGTTGCTGCATGTGCCTTTTTCTCCTACAGTTCACTATTGGTTCACCTGTGTTGTGTGGACTGTTGGTATGATCTAATCAATTTGATATTCTCGTGTTTACTGATAAATTTAGTATGATTAGTTTCACAGAGCAGTGTATTGGCAAGACCATGCAAACATATTTCTTTAAAAGAAGAAAGAAGGATTTTTTTGGTTTGTTTTCATGTCAAGCATAATAAAAGTAGTGAGGCTCTGTCCCCATCCCACCTTGGTCTTCATGGTGACAATTTTCCCCTTGTTTTTCATACATGACATTCTATATAATGTTCATGTAATGGTGTGTGATACTAGCTTACCTGTAATTCTGTGAAACAGTTCATTGCAGCCTGGGCTTCTATGAAATGAATTATTCAAGATGGGAACATCAGTTTGAGTGTATGTCAGCTTTCTATTCTTGTAATACAGTTAGAGTTGTTACAGGATTCATTAGACAAACGGGAAGAAGGTTTATGTTGGAAGGTAAGAAGCAGTTTGTAATATTTTAAGATGTAATTTACTAGTACCTTGGGGTGCTTGGGTGGCTCAGTCCATTAAGCATCTGACTTTTGATCTCTGCTTAGGTCATGATCTCACAGTTTGAGATCAAGCCCCATGTTAGCGCAAAGTCTGCTTGGGATTTTCTCTCCCTTTCACTCTGCCCCTCCCCGTTCATGCTCACTCTCTAAATAAATAAATAAATAAACAAACAAACAAACAAACTTTAAAAAACACAATTACTAGTACTTCAAATATAGCATTCTAACTTTTTAATAACATACCATTCTTCTTGACTCAGATTATTTTGTACTCTTACAGTGAAGAAGAAATTACTATATTTAGAAACAATTTGCTTATAGAAAAATAAGGTTATCTGTAAGTAGAATAAGTACCATTTGACAAAGAAGGGAAATCAGAAGAAATAGCAGTTTTTAATTAGTCTTGAGACTTTCCAAGCAAGATGTCAATAAATTGCTGTGGTATGGAAATAATGTGGAATGTTCAAGACCTGTGTGTTTGGTTTTTTGAACTCTCCCTTTATAGGTTAGACTTGCTGAGGGCACAGAGCCTCTAGTATTTCTTCAGAACAGAAGCTCAGGGGAGCATCTTGCCCATGGCAGTAAAGAGAGCCGTAGTGGGTCTTAACTATAAGTCTGAGAAAACACTAAGATTATGCTGAGGAGACATAAGTTCAGTCAATAAATATGAAGCAAGGTATGGTAAACTGGAAGACACAAAGAGTCTGGAACCAGAACCTGAAATGGAATGGAGTACAGTGGGCTCCACACAAGGAAGTCATGAGTGGTGTTGAAATACTGGAGGCTTGCTTTACTGGTTGTTGGCCGTATCATTCCTTGGTGGGCAATGGACTACTTTTAAGTTACAGAATTGGACTAGGAAAACAAGGCTTCTTCCTTGAATTGTCTTGCCTACTATGTTTTTCCTAAGTACATCAGCCGTATCATGACCCTTGGGACAATCTATGCAAACATGTAGTAGATGGACTTAGTGCAGTAGGGAAATAGGTGGAAACAGAAGCTACTGGGGATGGAGTGGTGTTTTCTTATTGGAGGAATGTGGTTGGGAAATATGAGCCAGTAGTGAGAAGAGGCAGTAAGGTGTTTGTGCATCAACGTGTAGCAGTGGAGTTACTTCTCTACTGTTCAGTTAATGAGTTGGTTGTCATCGAGTGAAATGTGGAAGAATAGGTTCAGGGAAGTCTTTCTGGAGGAGTTGATGGCTAAGCCTTGTCTAAAAGTGGGATTTAGCAAGGGAAAGAGTATAGGAAAAGGCTTGTAAGGCAATAGCCACTGAGTGATTAAGGACTCAGAAGCAGGAAACAGTAATGCATTTATTCATGTGCATATTTACTCAGTATTTCGTGAGTGCCTACTATGTGCCAGGCATTGTTTTAGGTGATACAGCAGTGAACAAAATAGACAAACCCTCTGCCCTTTTGGAGTCAGTGTAGGGAAGCAGATTCTATACCAATAAATAAGTACCAAATAGGTCAGATGATAAGTGCTATGGGAAAAGTTGAAGCAGCATAAATGGCACGGGGAGGTGCGGTGTAGGGGAATGGGTGCTACTTTACCTGGAGTCATCAGTGAAGGCCTAATTGAAGAGGTAACATTTGAGGAAAGACTTGAAGGGAGTGAATTAGCAACGACAGCAGAGAGGGAAGAACAATTCGACAGTGGATCCTACAAGTGAGGGCCCAGATGAGGTGGGACTGTGCTTGGTGTAGTTAAGGACTCCAGGAGATCCATTTGCTTGGAGCCAAGTGATCAGAGAGCAAAATAGAAGAGAGTCCAAGAGGAAGAAGCAACCAGATAACATGAGCCTTGAAAATTATTGAAGGAACATAGGCCTTTACTCTGCTTGAAACTGTCTGAGAGTTCTGAGTATGCTCAGAACTTATGTTTTGAGTTACACAAGTCATTTCTGGCTGCCGTCTTGAGAATCAGTTTTAGGCAAGAGTGGAAGCAGGGCTCTTGCCATAATGCAAGTGAGAGATGATTGTGACTTCAACCAGGGGGTAAAGATGGTGGTGAGGATTGTTGAAGCTGAGTTGTCAGGATTTGCTGAGTAGATCAAATCATGGATATGAGAGAGAAAAAGTTGCAGTTTACTGGGAAATGATGTATTGGAGGAGGAGCACATTTGGAAAGGAAAACAGATATTCCGTTCTCGACATATTAAGTCTGAGGTGCTGCCTCTGGAATGCATCTGAATGGAGATGAAGAATATGTCGTGTGCTTAGGGGAGAGGTCTGGGCTAGAAATACAAATTTGGGTATGGGTGGGAAAGCAGGTTTTTTGTTGTTGTTGGAGCAACATTTGGCAGTGGTTTGATGGAGGTATAGAGTAGTGGAAGATAACTCCAGGCATCAGTTCTCAGTCTTTTCCTCATGACACAGAAAACAAAATTGGCAGGATTTGCTGGAGTAAATGGACCAGCCTGCTCTTCCCAAGGCTCCTGGCCCTAGGGCTTGGGAGCTCCACCTGCCACAGGCTCCATTAAGTGGTCTCATCTTTTACCCATTTGAGGCATTGCCAAGCACACAGATTGGGAAGTTCTGCTCTAGAGAAATAGTCAGATCAAGGGGTCAAATCTAGGAGAGCCTGACACAGTGTTAATGAGCTAAGACTTTGTCTTGCAGATAATGGTTATCACCAAAGAGATTTCAGCAGAAATGTGCCATAGTTACATTTGTTTTAGATAGGCACCTTTCAAACTATGGCGAAAAATTAGTTTTTAAAAATTTCTAATCTATCACAGTCTGATACCTCAGTAAAGTGAATTACTAGAAAAAAATTTTAAGTAAAATATTTTATTAACTTCAACAGATATAAAAATCCAGATTGCTATACAAGTTTTTAAAACTTACTGCCAGTTTCTGTATTTATCCTTTTGCGGGCTAGTAGCAGACTGCTCATGGACTGGCATCAGTGTGGATGATACTTTTGAGCAGCAGTGTTTGGAATGGAGTATACTTGCCAGAGAAGTAATAGAAAGAAACATCTGTAGACATCTTGGCAGTTAGTTGGAAAGCCACCAAACCTTTTGTTGTGTTTGTTGAATAGGTGGGGTGGCCTGAGGCAGCCTCCCAAGGCAGTGGTTTGACAGAGGTCTAAAACTCGGGGTGGAGCTTACTCTACTGATAAGTACAGTGGCCATTCTGATAGCGTGGTCTCTTCCATTTCTTCGCCAGCATTCTGCTGTTGGGGAGCCCTCCAGGGTTGTCCTGAACTTGGTCAAGCATAGCTTATGTTTAACCATCTCTTGGTAGGTAAAATTTGATTATTTGCTTTAGTTTCCATGGTGACCAGATGGTTACAAAGGATTTGGGTGGAACATAGTAGAGTGACATTGTTGTCGCCTGTTTTCCACTGTTGTCGCAAAAAAAAAAAAAAAACAAAAAACCAACACCTGGGTTGTTTTAGATGTCTGATATATATAGGTTATAAAAAACTAAAAACTTTTAGGAGGAGCAAGGAGGCCTTTCTGAATTGACTACAATTAAAGATGAGTGGAATGATTCACTGTTCTGCATAGTTAGTGCATGAAGGCTACCCTTGTCCTAGGAGAGCCACTGTTCCTTGTTTTTCTGTTTTTGTTCCCCTAATAAAAATATCAGCATTTATCGGAAGAAGATGGAGTCCTCCTGAACCCATGTTATGTTTCTCTGTCTCTATTCGAGAGGACCCGAGCTGCCCCCGGAAGTAAATATACCCATCTGACAGGGTCACCAAGTATGTTATTTAGTCAAACTTTTTTTTGGTTTGTTTAAAAAGGGCCTTTTTGTCTGTGATAGGCACAAGTATACGTCCATTGGTATGGACTCCTCACCACACCCCTCCCTAACCCTACCCATCCTAACCTGGGCTGTCGGATCAAGTCTTGGGCAAGAATAGTGAGAAGGCGTTATTGGGTCAGAACCCATATTCTTAAGGAAGCTGATAGATTCAAGAGTTCTTACTGATAGAAATACACTCTGAGTGAGGGAGTCATTGCAAGATGGCTCTTGAATATGCAGTCAGAATTTGGGATTTGGTGGCATGTCAGCTAACTGACCTGCCCCTTGGCACAATGAGTATCTTTATCTTCCTTGCCAGGGGTGTGTATCCGGTATGTCCGAAGGGTGGTCAAAACCCGGAGGTGGTGTGATTGCATATATGTTTTTGCAGAGGTAATATTCAAATTATTTAATCGTTGGTGTGGTCAGCCAGTTGGCCATCTTGCACATCTCTCTATCTCAGAAAAAATCCTGAGGGAATCAGTGGTGAGTAGTAACAGCCTTTTGGTCAGAGGACCAAAAGAGCACCAGACCCTTGCCTACTGAGGTGCCAGTGCTACCGCTGCTGGTATCTCCTCTCATCTCCCACTGTCTTCCAGGCCAGCTCTAGCAGAGGGGACACGGAGGAACAGGGTCTGGGTGGCTGATTGCTCTGGCGGCTAATGCCAGGTCTGTTCTGGGTCAAGACTCACTTGAGTTTCCCCAGGAATGAGTAGGAAAGGCAGGTAAAGCACAGGCTTGCCCTTGGGAGTCCACTCTTGAAGGGAGCCAATAGCAGTGTCCAGGAGACAAGATTTCTGGGGGTTGATTTCATGGGCACCAACTGGTCATAATTGAGGCTGGTTACTGTGCTGGAACGGAAACCTGTGGGCCGTTTGTGGTGCCAGTCACTAACCTGCTGGTTGGGGGGCCAGTGGGGGTCCTAGAGAAGGGGCTGGGCTGCACATTGGAAGGGTCCCAGGGTAACTATATAGTAAATGGTACAGAAGAGTTTGAGTATTCTAGCAAACCGTGTTGGCCACATTATTTTAGCTCTTTGAGGTCTGAGAGTCATGGACCCGCAGTTTTTATTTGCGTGAGGAAGTTGTGTGGTTTCTCCAGTTTTCTCCTAATTCTTTCCTGGGATGGGTGGTGTCCCAGAGAGAATATGAGATCAGAATGCCCAGTATTAGGTGAATAGCACCTCCCTCACCTCTGCTATTCACTGGAATTGATTTAGAATTTGTCTCCTGCACTCTGTCTCCTGTATCCAGGGAGCCCAGTGTGCCTCTCACTTGCACATGTTGAATTAACACTGTCTCTGTGTCTGCTAGTTTTAGGGACAAGTCTGAAAACTTGTGTAGGGAGGTGAGAGGAAATGGACTTGGCTGAGATTGTGGTCAGACAGGTGAGTGAGAGAGCTTAGGTTTTGGAGACCACAGCCAGAGCAAGATAGTTAGCTCAGGTAAGCCAGGACTGATGCAGAAGGGCGTTCAAGCCAAATCTTTGGAAAGCATGGAAAACCAGTTTCATGAATTGATTTCAAGGACCAAGAGTTTGGAGTTCTAGAAGGGAATGTGAGAAAGGCCACAGAGAGAGGAAGCTCCCAAATCTTCGAAGCAAATAGTACAAAGAATCTCTGGTGTCCTTGTCAACCATTTGATACTTAGATTTATTGGGTCTGTGTAAAGGTAAAAGTTCTAAGTGGATACTGGTGAATGTAGAGAAGGTAGTGACATATTTCTGTATGTGGGTGAAATTTATTAGAAAATTTATAGATATTATGTAGAAAACAAGACAGATACTGTACCCGAACTCTAAAAGTATGTCCATAGGAAACAGCTGAGAAAGTATAATTGGTGAAATTATTCAAATGAAAGAGTTGAAGGGGAAAGAGAACGCTGTGAACACTTCAGTAAGAAATTGAGCAGGGTAGTTTTGAGTCCATTAGAGAGCAGATTGGCTGATTGGGGGTGAGAAGGGTTAAAATATACTGCTTTCTAAGTAAAACAAAACAACAAAGATGGTACAGTGAATAGAATGCTACGATCAAGAAATTAGAACCATTGTTCTCATTATACTACAGTTTGGTGACATTACTGTCCCAGTTCATGACTCAAATAATTGCATATAAAGATAATACCTTTTTATTTTCTTACAAATACTGTGAATATTAATGTATACTACAGTTTGGTGACATTACTGTCCCAGTTCATGACTCAAATAATTGCATATAAAGGTAATACCTTTTTATTTTCTTACAAATACTGTGAATATTAATGAGGTGCTATTTATGGTATACTCTGGATTCTGCAAAAAAAAAAAAAATACTAAACATATTGCTGGCTTCTATTTGGCAGAGTATTTAACATGTTAAGAAATGGAATGTTAGGGCCAAAAGGGATTTATAGAACATCTAGCTAAAAACACATCTTGATGATGAAGAAATGGAGGTGAAATACCACCTAAAATTCAGTAGAAGTATTAGAACTAGCATCCAGGACTCCTGGCTTCCAGTCATTTCTTTCCTAGTAAGTATTTATGGTGAGTAACATTAGCTTGTAGTGTTTTATTTTTTTGTAAGTTTATTTACTTTTTTTGAGAGACACAGAGTGTGGGTGGGGGAGGGCGGACAGAGAGGAAGAGAGAGAGAATTCCAAGCAGGCTCTGTGCTATCAGTGCAGGGCTTGATCCCAGGAACCATGCGTGAGATGACCTGTGCTGAAATCAAGAGTCAGGCGCTTAACCGACTGAACTACCCAGGTGCCTCAGCTTGTAGTGTTTTAATAGTTCGTCCTTGGCAGTTGCCAAGTTGGCTACCCAGAGAAATTCATGAAGATTTTTAAAGGCACTTACATGAAAATTGAATTCATTCATAATTTATATATTAAAAGCAGCATAAAGCATGATTGAACGAAAATAGGCTCAGTTTTGGTCACGTCTTTAGCTACATTTAACATTTTAAATAGGAAATGTTGACAAGAGACTTTGTTATAATTTAGGGGTAGGGTGGGAACGCTTAGCGAATTCAGCAATGCCCAGCATCCTGAGTTCTTCAGAATAGTCATAAGGACACCAGAAGTTACATGATACTTTATAAACTATTTTGTTGAATAATTGTAGGGATATTGGCTAACGAGAACAGCCTAAGGAAGACCAAGGTCATGTACCAATTTAAAATATGAAGTTACTGTATGTAGGAAAGGTTTCTGTTACTTTCACACCAGTTAATTCTACTTGTCACAAAGCCACAATTCTACATGTGCAACATAGTGATGCGTGGAATAGAGAAGTGAAAACTGATTCCAAGAAGTCAAACTTTCTGCTGCTTGGAAGACAGCCAGAACATGTGTTATGAACTATCTCTTAAAAAGGAAGTAGCCAGAGGTCTATAGAAGAATACCATTGACCTGTATGGCCATAGTCTTAGATGATCCCAGATTGAAGTTTTCAGACAGTTTCTCCTTTGGAACACAATATTAAAGGGAAAAATAAAGTCACCGGTGAGGTCCAGGAATGTAGCCAGCCCATCACAAAGATTCTAAAGTCTGGATCATTAAATCCACTGGTACTATATGTGTTAGGATCCACTTAAGTCGTATGTCATGAAGGAAAAGGTGAACAACTGCAAGCAGGAAAGTAAAAAATCTACCATTGTACTCAAGCTGCTACCTAACTGAGACACGAGGGAGGGAAAAGCATTGGTTAATCTGCTGTGCAGCTTTCACACGTAGGGGCTGCTCCATGTGAGCATTTCTTGTGGCGAGAAGAGAGAACCTTGTCAAGTGTGACTGGCACGGACACGGTGAGGACAGTCTTCCCAAGGACGTAGTGTGGAAGTGATCTGTAGTGCTTGAATTGTCTTCTTGGATATGCAACCTGGGATATAAATTATACGTATAGATAATTCAAGCAGGACCTAAAAAATGCACATAAAGCGAAGAAAAAGTAACAGTCCTTTTTATTCCTAATCCCCTTCACACTCTGCTTCATAAACAGAGTTAACAGTTTGATGTGCATTTTTCAGGCCCTTTTTGTGTTTGTTAAACACATACACATACACACACAGACACACACACACACACGTGCAAGCAATCTGTATGTACGTTAATTGAGGATCTATTGTGTTCCAGATCTTGTTCTAGATGTTCTTTCACTCCAAAAGTGAGAAATACAAAAACAGTTCGCTCATTCAGGAGTCATTTCCTTATGCGCTTTGATTGGAGCATGACTAAAGTCTCTAAGAAGAGTTCTGATTTGCTAAAGGAGATGATACATGTTCTGTACACCCACGTCCCTATTTTAAAGGCTCTTTTAATGAGGCGATTTGCATTTTTTGTACAAAATTCCAATAAGGCTATTTTAATGGTTTACCTACCACAAATATTTCAGCAGTAGCAGGTGGTGGTAAAGTTGGGGCCATCTCAGAATAAGAAATTAGATCTGATATCCTGAAAACATTTGATGATACAAAAATACTATAAAATGCAGATAGAACTCAAAAATCTCAACTATGTGGGGCCGTTTGAAAGTGAGCCATTAAGTAGTTCCAATATATTTGAAGTCATTTAAGGTATAACAAGAGCTCAGTACAGTAATGGTAATTTATTTGCAGTGACATCACATAGAAGGCAGTAATTGACATAAACATTTGTTTAAAAACATCTAGGGTTATTAACCATTTTCCAGTGAGTAGAATTATTGATGTCTGTCAGTTGACCAAGTTGTATATGATTTTTTTGTGTGTGTTAAAAAATAAAGGCTTCAATAATACATTTTGTTGCTTTCCATCAGTGTTATCAGTTTGTATAAATGATGGGGTTAAAAACAAACCCCCAATTTTAAGTGTATGAAATTTTAAATCTCTGTTTATGGGCCATCCAGTTTTGGAAATTGTTTATTCTTAGAGGGGATGATACTTCTTCATGTTTGGAAAGATTTAGCTGTGTAGTTACTATATTTATCTTAAAACAACAGCTGTGACTTTTGAATGTGTCAAACATGTTAAGAACTTGAAAAGTTGTAGCAAAGCAGAGATATCTTAATCCTGCTTGCTATTAATGGGATTTACCAAGCAGATTTAAGTTTGTAATTTGAAATGTTATTAATATCCTTTTCAAGCATACTAAACTAATGAATTCTCGCTTTAATCATATTAATTTCTGATAAGAAAACAGATGTTGAGCCTAAAAGTACTTGTAAGATACATGTAGTAAGAATAATTTTTTAAATTTTATGTTGGGGGCACCTGGGTGGCTTAGTTGGTTAAGAGTTCGACTCTTGGTTTGGGTTCAGGTCATGATCTCACGGTTCATGAGTTTGAGCCCCACATCAGGCTCTGCCCTGACAATGCGGAACCTGCTTAGGATTCTGCTTAGGATTCTGTCTCCCTTTCTCTCTGCACCTCCCGCTTGCTCTCTCTCTCTCTCAAAATAAATAAACTTAAAAAAATTCACTTTAAAATCTTATCCTGGTGTTTGGGGTGTTTAAAATAAGCATCATTTGAAAGTGCTAAATCCTAAGGCAGTAGGGGTGATGTGCATATGAGATCATGTATGGGCATCACATATCTCATTTTAGGCTCAGGCAAGAAGTATAATTAAAAAGCTTCATAATATATTTTTCTTGTCCTATAATTTTCAGAAAGTTGTTTAGCATTACTATTTAATTTGTTGCTTTTCAAATTGTCAGAGTTAGGCCTTTTGAGAGGGATAAGTAAAAAGATTTTTTTTTACAAAGTAATATATATATATTTTTTTACCACATTTGCAAAATTCCATAATAAATGACCATTTCAATTAGGAAGAACTTCTGGTAAAGTAACAACTTTTTGCAGTTTTTTAAATGATAAACTATGACTCTTTGGATTTTTTGTTTTATTATTTTCCCATTTGATTATTGGCTTAGCTATTTTGTAGCCTAAGCTTTTTTCTGTGTAACTTGTCCATCAAAATATATTATTAATTTCAAATTCCTAGAACTTTTTGCTATAACTTTTTACTAGAAAAACCTACAGAAATTCTCTCTCTTTTATATTTGGTGTCTGCTTAATAGAAAATGAACAGGGTTAGTTAGGTAATAATAGTGATGTTGAGATCTATGAATTTGTAGAATTCATCATGAGCATGTAATATGTCATGATGAATGGGGGAGCACCATTGCATAGTGTTTAAGAATGCAAACTTTAAATGCCAGAGACCTCTACCATCTACCAGATGTTTGGGAAAATTACTCAAAAGTGGGGTTGTTAATAGCATCTACCTATTAGAGTTTTGTTGTGATGATTTGAAAAGATAATACATGGGGCACCTGGGTGACTCAGTGAGTTAAGCGTAGGACTTCGGCTCAGGTCGTGATCTTAAGGTTCCTGAGTTTGAGTCCTGCATCGGGCTCTGTGCTGACAGCTGGGAGCCTGGAGCCTGCTTCGGATTCTGTGTCTCCCCCCCCACCCCCCCCACCTCTGCTCCTCCCCTGCTCACATTCTGTCTCTCTCTCCCTCTCTCTCTCTCTCTCTCTCTCTCAAGAATAAACATTAAAAAAATATTTTTAAGATAGTACATGGAAAGTATGTATAGTAAGCACATTAAGGAAAAATAGTGATATGATTAATAACTAAGAAGAGTTATTTGAGACCCAAAGAATATAAAAAAGGAAAAACAAGCCCTGCCCCCTTTCCTTGCAAAATCCCATACCTATGAATTTTCTGAGTTTGTTCTGTATTTTCAGGTTCTGAGCCACTGTCCTAAGGATATAAGCCTCTCTTCAACTGTGAAGGCATTGGTTGAGGCTCCTGGAGAAAATGTTTTCCTGCTCTAAACAGGGTGAAAAATGAAGATTTACTCTAATTAGAAAATTAAACATTGCATTCTGGACATGTATAAGTCACCAGATAAGCTCAGTCAGACAAGAGCAACAGCTCCCACCATAAACCTAGTGGTAAAATTATTCACTTAACAGCGCCTTCTATGTCGCAGGCACTATTCTAGGTACTGGGGGGTCAGTTGGCAGCAAAACAGAAAACACTTCACAAGAACTCAAAGAAGACAAATTAATACTATGTTATGTTAGAAGGTGATAAGTGCTAAGGAGAAAAGTAAAGCAGGAGAAAGAAAATATAGAGTATCTGGACCAGGGTAAGAAGAGCACATGTATTGGGGGTGGGGGAGGGAGGGAGTGGTTGCAATTTTAAACTCTGGGGACAGGATAGGCTTTACCTGAGAAAGTGACATGTAAGTGACTTAGATTTCCCAATCTTGGTTTAAACAGTTATCAAGGGGATTTTTGAACAACATAAAGTCCAAGCCAAGTTTTTTAGTGTTTATTATATGACCATATAACAAAATAAATTACAATTAGCTGTATGTTTTTCTTACTGAATAGTGGGTAATACTGTCAGTGTAAATCATTTCTTAGCAATGAAAATTAACCTCAGGGATCATTTAAAAAGAATTAGAATGGCCCAAATCTTGGCAATTAAAGTAGATTTGTAATAGAAGATGAGAAATGTAATTGATAAAATTGGAGTTAATATGTTAGAATATTGAGCTCATTTACCTTGTTAATCATGAATTTTATGCATGCAGCAGCATGATCTTGTCAAAGGAAAGTAAAAAGGCTTTTCTGTATTTGAAGCAATCCCTATGCAGTAATGAGAATTTATATGAAAAGGTGTTAGAAGATTTGAAATTAACTAGTTCCCTTGGGGAATTTAACTTTCAGGGAAACAGTGAATTTTATCCAATATATTTAAAATATATGCTGCTTTGTCTCTTTATACGTTTTTTAACAATTTGAGGATAGACATAATGAAATCAATATATTTAAGAACAAGCTTGCTGTTAACCTGGAGGATCTGCAGTTTGTTATCGTTATTGGCAATAATAAAATTTAAAGCAAAGTGGAAGCTTCAGACCTCCCATTATAGAAACAGGAAAATGGATTCAGTACACTGTACTGTAGTTTTAATTGGAATTATTCTTGTTCATGACCGATGAGGACATATAGAAGTCGTTAAGTAATAAAGAGCTTTTTTACAAGATGGAAGTTAACCATAATTTGGGGGTGTTATTAACTAGAACTGAATTTGCACACAGACTTTTTTGTGTGGGATACGTTCACGTTCAGTCAACGCATAATGGTATTATTCTACGGTAAAGCTTAAATGTTGAAAAAACTTGAAACATTTATATTTTTTCTTTGTCTACTTTATTTATTGAAGAAGGTCCTAGGGATGCATTTGTGTATTTTTTCTATTAAAAAAGTAGTACATGCTCAATGTAGGGAGTTCTGGACACACAGAAAATCACAAAGAAATCAATGCCATAATTCACCACCACTGCCATTTTGATATATATATCTTTATTTTAATTGTGGGATTTATAACTTTGATAGCTACGTAGCATGATTGAGAACATAGACCTTGGAATTAGGGAGACTTGAGTTTAAGTCTAACTCCACATATTTATTTATTATGTGAACTGAGCAAATTTCTGAGCCTCAGTTTCTTTATGTGTTAAATGAGGAAGATGATGATGGTAGTACTTTCCTCACAGGTTGTTCATAGGTAGGATTAAATGAAATTCTATATACATAAAAAATATCTGCCCCATAGCAGTTATGCAGGAAATATGAGCCATTATTGCTGTTTTGTAGTATAGGTTTTGTTTTTTTTTTGTAGTATAGGGTTTTTTTTTTTTTACTTCAATATGTTGTAAGCATTTTTACAAGCTCAATCTTTATTTTTCTGAATGATATTTCCTACTTTATTAACTGAAATTTATTATCTGAGTATTTTATCTTTTATTTTTTAAATGTTTAATTAAAGTAATGACTTATATAAACTTTAATTGTAACTATAATAATTATTGATTGCATGTAAAAAGTTTATGTTCAAACACATTTTGTCACTGCAAACAAGGTATATCATTCAGCAGGGTACATAATTCAGGCATTTTATGAATTTCAGTTTCACTACTTCCTCACCCATTCTTGCTGTTGTGGATCTTTTTTTTACTGTAGCCATTCTAGTGGGTGTGAAATCATTGTGGCTTTGATTTGAATTTCTTTGATGGCTAATAAGGTTGAGCATCTTTACATGTGCTTATTGGTCATTGTATATCTTCTTGGGAGAGAAAGGTCTGTTCTGATTCTTTGTTCATTTTTAAATTGGATTTGTCTTTTTATTACTGAGTTGTAAGAGTTCTTTATATAGTCTGGGTACAGATTTCATGTCAGATACATAATTTGAGAATATCTTCTCCCATTCTGTGGATTGTCTTTTCACCATCTTTTTTTTTTTTTTTTTTTTTTTTAACATTTATTTATTTTTCAGAGACAGAGAGCACATGCAGGGGAGGGGCAGAGACAGAGGGAGACCCAGAATCTGAAGCAGGCTCCAGGCTCTGAGTTTTCAGCACAGAGCCTGATGTGGGGCTAGAACTCAGGAACCATGATATCATGACCTGAGCTGAAGTTGGCGTTTAACCTACTGAGCCACCCAGGCAGCCCGTCTTTTCACCATCTTGATGAAATCCTTTGAAAAACAAAATCTTTAAATCTTGATGAAATCCAATTTATTTCTTTTTTATTTGGTTGCTTGTGCTTTTGTTGTCATCTCAAAAACCACTTCCTAACTCAAGATGATAAAGATTTATACCTGTTTTCTTTTTTTATTTTTTATTTTATTTTATTTTATTTTATTTTATTTATTTTATATATACCTATGTTTTCTAATAGGAATTTTGTGGATTTTAGCTTTTATATCAAGGCCTTTGAGTTAAATTTTGTATATGGTATGATGTAGGGTCCAACCTGATCCTTTTGCATATAGATATCCAGTTGTCCAACATTTGTTTACAATACTTGTCTTTCTTCATGGAATTACTTGACAAAAATCAATTGGCCATAAATATAATATAAGAGTTTATATTTGAAGGCTCAATTCAGTTCCGTTGATCTCTATGTTTATCCTCAGTCCAGTACCACACAGCCTTGATGACTACAGCTTTATGGCAGATTTTGAAATCAGGAAATTGAGTCCTCCATTTTTTTTTTTTTTTTTTTTTTGGGATTGATATGGCCATCCTGGGAGTCTTGAATTTTTATATGAATTTTAGAATCGGTTTGCCTATTTCTGCAAAAAAGGCAGGCAAGATTTTTGATAGGGATTGCATTGAGTCTGCAGAGCAATTTGGGAAGCATTGCCATTTTAACAATACTGTATCTTCTGGTTCATGAACATGTGATGCCTTTCCATATACTTAGGTCTTCTTTAATTTCTTTCAACAATGTTTTATAGTTGCTTTTGTTAAATATATTCCTAAGTATTTTATTCTTTTTGATGATATTGTAAAAGGAATTTTGTTAATTTTCAGATTGTACATTGCTAATATGTAGAAATGCTATTGATTTTTGTATATTGTTCTCATACCCTGAAAGTTTGCTAAACTAGTTTAATAGTGTTTTAATACATTCCTTAAGATTTTCTATATATAAGATCGTATCTGTGACTAGAGATAATTTTACTTCTTTCTTTCCAGTCTGGGTGATTTAAATTTTTTTCTTGCCTATTTGCCCTGAATAGAACCTCTAGTACAATATTGAATAGGAATGGTGAGAACAAACATCCTTGTCTTCTTCATTTAGAAAAAAATTGTTTTAATTAAGTAGGCTCCACACCCAATGTGGGGCTTGACCTCACAACCCTGAGATCAAGAGTCACATGCTGTACCAACTGAGGCAGCCAGGCGCCTATCCTTGTCTTTTGATTTTAGGGGGAAAACATTCAGCCTTTCATCATTAACTCTAATATTAGCTGTAGTTTTTCATACAAGTCTAATATCAAGTTCAGGAGGTTTCCATCTGTTCTTGGTTTTTAAAGTATTTCTGTTTCAAGGAATGTTGGATTCTATAAAGCTTTTATCTGCATCTATTGAAATGATTATGTGGTTTCTGTACTTTATCCTATTGATATGGGGTATTACTCTAATTGATTTTTGGATGTTAAGCCAACCTTGCATTGCTGGGATACATTCCACTTGATCATGGTATATAATTCTTTTTGTGTGTTGCTGGATCCGCTTTGTTATTTTGTTTATTTGTTGCCTTTTTTTACGTTTTTGAAAATATATCCCTAAGAAGTCTTGGTCTGTAGTTTTCTTGTGGTATCTTTGTTTGGTTTTGGTATAAGACTGGTACTGCCTTCATAGAATAAATAGGAGTGTTTTTCTCATTTTATTTTTTTGGAAGAGTTTATGAGCAATTGGTATATTATTCTTCTTTAAATACTTGATAGAATTCATCTGTGAAGTCATCTCAGCCTGAGCTTTTCTTTGTGGGAAGTTCTGAACATCTTCTGAAATGTAGTTTGCTTTTCCTTCCAACTGTTTTTAATTTACTTCAGGAACTCTTTTGCATTCCTTGTGTGAGTAAAAAAGAATGACCTTAATCTTATTTGACAAGAAAAATAATTGTATTAAACCCCTTTCGAAACCAAACAAAACAAAAAATAAAGAGGAATAAAGGAAGTAGAGAAAACAAACCACACATTTTCAATGAAATGTTTTTGTGGTTGGCCTACGAAAATAATAGTGTCATTTTATAGCATTGTATCAATTTTGTTTGAAAGTAAAAAAAAAAAAAAAAAACACAAAACCCTCATAGCCATTTAGAAAACAGCTATTTTGTGAGTTGAAAATTCCTTGCATTTTAAGTATCCTCATTAATTATTATATTCTGTTTCTTGTGTTTTAATTTTATAGCTAAAGGCTGTCCTAATTATGGCAGTAACTTATTATGAGGTTATCTAAGTAGAAATGATCCAATGTAGTTAATATAGTATTTCATATACTTTGAAATATTAGATTTTTTAGCTATTTTGTAGTAATTACTATCTTAGATCATAATCATCAAAAGTAACTTTTTATAAAAAAAAGTTTATTTATTTTGAGAGAGAGAGAGAGAGAGAGAGAGAGAGAGCGCTAGCCGGAGAGGGGCAGAGAGAGAGGGACAGAAAGAATCCCAAGCAGGCTCCATACTGAAAGTATGGAGACTGACACAGGGCTCAAACTTAAAAACCGTCAGATGACCTGAGCTGAAGCCAAGAGTCAGATGCTTAACTAACTGAGCCACCCAGGGAACCCTACTTTATTTTATTTTTAAAATTTATTTATTTATTGTGCGCTTGCCCTTTTTCCTGTCTTGACATCACATGCTGTACAGATGCCACCATTAAAGCATTTTCATAGTGGAAAAAAAAAATACACACACACTTATTTATTTATTTATTTATTTATTTATTTATTTATTTATTTTAGAGAGCACGAGCAAGGGTGAGGGGCAGAGGGAGGGAGAGAGAGAGAGAGAGAACGAGAGAGAGAGATGCCAGTCTAGATGCCAAGATGTGTCTGAAATTTAATGATGGGCAGAGTATAAAAATCAATTGTATTATTATGCACTAATTAGTCTTGCTAAGTAGTTACTAGCAAGAAACATAGTTTTAATAAAATTTTAGTAAGAATATAGATTATCTGGGTTATAATTAATTAGCTGAAGAAAAACAGTCTAGTTATCAAATGCCATCTTTGTTCTTTCTTTGACTTTGTTCTTTCAAAAACAAGATGGCACTTCTCCCCATCAGCAGCATATGAACTTGACTTATTTTTCTAGTACCTAGACAGATTTGCTTTGCTTATTCCATGCTCCCACAGGACTCACCTTCAGCTACACACATTTGTGAAAATGCTGGTCATGAAAGTCTCTGTATATGTGTGTAGAGTCATGTGTAAGAACTTGAAACTTGATTTTGCTCATAAACATTAGTGCCAGGCTGTAAGTGATCTAGTAAGCCTAAAATAATGGCTAGTGCTTCCGACATCAGTGTTTAGATTTATCACCATAGTGAAATAATTAGAAGAAAATTCTTAAAAGTTGAAAAAGTATTCGAATGTAGAATACACTGATTTAAACATAAAAGTCTGAATACATGTTTGACAAACTAGCAGTATATAGAACCAATTACCAAATTCAACACAAAGGATAATATTGTTGCATGCAATTAGTGTAAGAGAAATTTAAATTTTGTATCCCAAACAAAATGAAACATGTAACAGTTCTTATAAGGACAGACAAAATAACACGAAAATGTATATAAATTGTTTATTTTTATATTCTCTACTTGTGTTCTCTAAGATTCAGGGTAGAAGCAGCCTTTTTTTCATCTACCCCCTGACAGGAAAACTATATGAAATAAGATGACAGTGAAGAGTTTAATTATAGGCAATCGATTTGTAATCACAATGGATGTGATTCAGTACACAATGTACACAATACACAATACACAATGTAGTATTCAGCTACATGAAAGATCAATGCATTTTATCATCTAACTATAATGACAATCTGATATAACAACTAAACCCACTATGAATAAGAGTTATTCACTAAATTACTTATTCACTAAATTACTGCTGATCACCCATTAAAAATCAGTCATTGGTTATATTCTAGGATATTGGAGAGTATTATTTGGTTAAGTTTTGTATGACTGTTTAAGTTATTTTTTAAATTCATGTTTAAAAAAAATTTTTTTTAACGTTTATTCATTTTTGAGAGACAGCACAAATGGGGAAAGGGCAGAGGGAGGGAGACACAGAATCTGAAGCAGGCTCCAGGCTCTGAGCTGTCAGCACAGAGCCCCATGCGGAGCTTGAACTCAGGAACTGCGAGATCATGACCTGAACTGAAGTTGGACGCTCAACTGACTGAGCCACCCAGGCGCCCCAGTTATTTATTTTTGAGAGAGTATGAGCAGGGGAGGGACACAGAAAGAGAGAGAGAGGGAGAGAATCCCAAGCAAGCTTTATGCTGCCAGTGCAGAGCCTGATGCAGGGCTCAATCTCATGAACTGTGAGATCATGACCTGAGCCAAAATCAAGAGTCAGAAGCTTAACTGACTGAGCCACCCAGGTGCCCTTATCAACATTTTAATGCAATATTAAAGAAATGAATAAAAGATAAGAGTAAGCCAACAGTGTCTATCCATCTATTCACAGGCCATCCATAAATATTGTTGAAGGTCTCCATATACATACCCTTACCCTAGAAGATAGAAGCAACAGAGCCATGAAGGTTTAAATTATATATATTTTTACTGACATATACACATACATGAACACATTTAAGTTATGAACTGTGTTATACTATGAAGCTCATTACACAAAACAAAGACAGTATGGGTCACATTTGGGTTTAGCTCCAGAGGCTGTAGTAAGAGGGTCACCATCTGCATTGAGATATAAAGTTCCAGAGACTGAGCTAGACTGAATGAGGTCTTTACAGAAGAAACAATAATGGTCAAGGAGGAAAGCAAAAGAAAAAACAGGGAAATTGGTCCTGAGTATTAATTGAGGTGTGAATTAAAGCCATGATATGATGAGCCAGAAACAGGCATCAACCTTTTTGGGGTAATAGACTACTTTCAGAATTCAATGAAAGCTAATAGTCCTTGTTCCTATAAAAATTACACACATATACATATTTATACTTTGATCCAATTTCAGGGTATTTACAGATCCTCTGAAGTCTTGGATACCTATAAATGAATATTGGCATAAGTTTGTAGTAGAATGAAAAATGGATTAGAGCAAGTAATTTGGGTCAGAATGTTAATGAATCTGAGGCTTCTTCATAAAGGATGAAGGATGTGAGAGAAGGATGATGCCCTCAAAACAGTACGCTTCAAATATTCCATAGAAGACTTTCAGTTTTGTCTTCAATCAATACCTTAATAAAGTTGGTTGGTGGGGGAGAGTTTAATTACTTCTTTAGGCAGGTAGCAGGAATCTGGATAACTGGGGCTTTGGCCACAGTCTTCAATCAGATCAGCTTTCTGTCTACTTTTACCTGTTTATTTGGATTCTGTTTAAAGTATTAATAGGTGGGTTCTACTCCTTGTAAATATATTCATGTATCTCTTTAAGATACATTTTGGGTATATATGCAGAAATGGAATTGTTGGACCATATGGTAATTAGATTTTTAAGTTTTTGAGGAATGGCTATAATGTTTTCCATAGAGAGTACGCTTTTCTACATTCCCACCAACAATGCACAAGAGTTCCCATTTCTCCATATCCTCACCAACACTTGTCTTTTCTGTTTGTTTTTTTCTAATAATCATCCTAATGGCTAGTATTTCATTGTAGTTTTGATTTGGATTCCCCTAATCATCAGTGATATTGAGCATATTTTCATATCTATTGGCCATTTGTATATCTTTTGTGAAGAAATGTCTTTTCAAGTCCTTTGTTCATTTTCGAATCAAGTTGTTTGTTTTTTGTTGTTGGTGGTGAGTTTTCGAAGTTCTCTATATATTCCGTATATTAATCTCTTATCAGATATATTATTTGCAAATATTTTCTGCTGTTTTATGGGCCTTTTAATTCAGTTCATATAGTCGTTTGATGTACAGAATGTTTTAATTTTCATGAAGTCCAATTTTTATATTATTTTGTTGCCTGGGGCTTTGGTGTCATATCCAAGAAATCACTGCCAAACACAATGTTGTAAAACTTTGTCTCAGTTATAGTCTAATATTTTTGTAGGTTTTGATTTTACATTTGAGTCTTTGATCCATTTTGAGTTAATTTTTGTATATGGTGTTTAATTACGGTCCACCTTCATTCTTTTGCATGTGAATATCCAGTTTTCTCAGTACTATTATTGAAAAGATTGCCTTTTCTCCATTAATCATCTTAGCAATCTTATCAAAAATCATTTGACTATATATGTGAGGGTTTATTTCTGGGCTCCCTATTCTTTTGGTCTATATGTCTGTCTTTATGCCAGTACCACACTGTTTTGATTGTGGGAGCTTTATTCTTTTTTCTTCTTTTTTTTTTTTTTTTTCAAAATTGTTTTGGCTATTTGGGATTCCTTAGAAATTCCATATGAATTTTAGGATAGGTTTTTCTATTTCTACAAAAAAAAAAAATCATTGGGATTTAGAGAGGAGTTGCAATGAATCTATAGGACACTGAACAATATTAAGTCTTTCAATTCATAAACATGGGATGTTTCCATTTATTCATATCTTCTTAAATTTTTTTCAACAATGCCTTATAGTTTTCATTGTACAAGTCTTTCATGTCTTTGGTTAATTCCTAAATATATTATTATTTTTGATGCTATTGTAAATGAAATTGTTTTGTAATTTCCTTTTCAGATTTTTCATTGTTAGTGTATAGAAATGTAACTAATTTTTGGGTTTTGACTTTATATCCTGCTACTTCAGGATATAATTAATAAATTAATCCTGAATTAATTTATTAGCTCTAACAGTTTTTTTGTGTAATCTTTAGAATTTCTAAATATAATCAGCAAACAGAGATAATTTTACTTCTTCCTTTCCAATTTGGATGCCTCGTATTCCTAATTTCTTTAGTGTTTTTTTTTTAATCATGAAAGAATGTTAAATTTTATCAAATACTTTTTCTGTATCATTGAGATGATCATGTTAATCTTTTTTTTCCCTTCATGGTATATGACATTGGTCAATTTTCATATGCTGAACTATCCTTGCATTCCATGTATCAATCCCACTTGGTCATGGCTTATAATCCATTTATCTATATCTATATCTATCTATCTATCTATCTATCTATCTATCTATCTAAAGATCTTATTTTGGGGTCACCTGGGTGGCTCAGTTGGTTAAGCATATGACTCTTGGTTTCAGCTCAGATCATCATCTCATGGTTTGTGAGATCAAATCCCGTGTCAGGCTCTGTGTGGACAGCATGGAGCCTGCTTGGGATTCTCTCTCCCTTTCTTTCTGCCCTTCCCCCATTCACGTTCTCTCTCATTCTCTAACCCCCCTTTCTCTCAAAATAAATAAATAAACTTTGAAAAATAAAAAATATTTTAATTTTAAGTAATCTCTACACCCAATTTTATAAGCCTGAGATCAAGAGTTGCATGCTGTATCGACTGGGCCAGCCAGGCACCCCTATAATCCTTATAATATGCTGTTGGGTTTAGTTGAGGATTTTTGCTTCCATGTTCATATGACATATTGGTCTACAGTTTTCTTTCCTTGTGTCTTTGCCTGGCTTTGGTGTCAGGATAATACTGGCATCACAGATTAATTACAAAGTGTTTCCCCCTCTTCGGTTTTTTGGAACACTTTGAGAAGGATTGGCACTTAAAATTTTTTGATAAAATTCATCATTGAAGCCATCAGGTACAGGACTTTTCTTTGTCTAGAGATTTTTTTGTTGTTCAGAGATTTTTGATTACTGATTTAATCTCCTTATTAGTTGTAGTTCTATTTAGATTTTCTATTTCTTAGTGATTCAATTTTGGTAGGTTTTGTGTTTCTAGGAATGTTTCCATTTCATCTAGGTTATCCAATCTGTTGGCATACAATTTTTCATAATATTCTCTTATTCTTTTTATTTCTGTAAAATTGGTTGTAATGTCCCCATTTTCATTTCTGATTTTGTAACTTGAATCATCTTTGTTTCTTAGTCCCCCTAGCTAACAGTTTGCTGATTTTGTTAATATTTTCAAAGAATTTGTGATTTCATTAATTTTTTTCTATTGTTTCTCTCTTCTCTACTTCATTTGTCTGTGTTCTAATCTTTATTATTTCCTTCCTCCTGTTAGCTTTTGGTTTAGTTTGTTTTTCTAGTTCCTTAAGTTTAAAAACAATTTAATGTTTATTTATTTTTGAAGGAGAGAGAGAGACAGAGCATGAGTGGGGGAAGAGCAGAAAGAGAGAGGGAGACACAGAATCTGAAACAGGCTCCAGGTTCTGAGCTGTCAGCACAGAGCCTGACACGGGGCTCAAACCCACAAACTGTGAGATCATGCCCTGAGCCAAAGTCAGACACTTAATTGACTGAGCCACTCAGGTGTGCCATTGTTCCTTAAGTTTTAAAGTTAAGTTGTTGATTTGAAGTCTTTTTGTTTTTTGTTTTTTTTAATGTGTTTATAACTTTAAATTTTCCCCTTCTCACTGCTCTTACCATGTGCTATACATTTTACTGTGTTGTCATTTTGTTTTCATTCATCTAAAGTATTTTCTAATTTCCCTTGTGATTTTTCTTTGATTTACTACTTATTTAAGAGTATGTTGTTTAACTTCCACAAATTTGTGAATTTTCAATTTTTACTTCTTTTATTGATTTCTAACTTTATCCCACTGTGGCAGGAGAAGATACTTTGTATGATATCTATCTATTGAAATCTGTTGACACTTAATTTGTGGCCTAACTTATAATCTGTTCTGGAAAATGTCTCATGTGTGCTTGAGAAGAATGTTTGTGCTGTGTTGTTGGATACAGTGTTCTGCATATGTATGTTAGATCCAGTTGGTTTACTATGTTAAATTCTCTATTTCCTTACTTCTGTCTGGTTGTTCTATCCAATCCTGAAAGTGGGATGCTGAAGTCTCCAAAATTATTGTAGAGCTGCTTATTTCTCCCTTCAATTCTGTTAACTTTTGCTTCATATACTTTAATGGTCTGATATGTGCATGTTTACCATTGTTATATGTTCTTGTTAACTTGAACCTTTTATTAATATATAGGGTCATTTTTCTCTTGTTACTTTTTTGATTTAGTCTATTTTGTCTGATATTAGTATAGGCACCCCTTCTCTCTTTTGGTTACTATTTATTTATTTTTTTTAAATTTTGTTTTTTAATGTTTTATTTTTTTTGAAAGAGAGAGAGAGACAAAGTGTGAGTGGGGGAGGGACAGAGAGAGAGGGAGACACAAAATCCGAAGCAGGCTTCAGGCTCTGAGCTGTCAGCACAGAGCCCGATGGGGGGCTCAGACCCATGAACTGTGAGATCATGACCTGAGCCAAAGTTGGAGGCTCAACCAACTGAGCCACCCAGGCACCCCTCTTTTGGTTGCTATTTAAATGGAATATCTTTTTTTCATCTTTTCATTTTCAATCTATTTGTATCTTTGGAGCTAAAGTGAGTCTTTTGTAGATAGTATGTAGTTGGATCATATTTTTTTTCCATTCTATCAATCTCTATCTTTTGTTTGTAAAGTTTAACCCATTTATATTTAAAATAATTACTTATAAGGAGAGACTTCTGTCATTTTGCTATTTGTTTTTTGTATACCTTATAGCTTTTTGTCCATCTTTTTCTGCATTACTGCCTTCTTTTGTGTTCACCTGATTATTTGCAATGAAATGTTTAAGTTTAAGTTTCTTTCTCATTTTCTTGTGTGTATATTCTATAGATATTTTCTTTGTGGTTATTATGTGCATCTTAACCTCAAAAGTTATAACATTCTAATTTGAATTTCTACCATCTTAATTTCAATAACATACAAGAACTCTTCTCCTTTATGTTTTGATCCCCACTCCTTTTGGTTGTTGATGTATCAAACTTACATCTTTATACATTGTGTGACCCAAACATAAACGAAAAATCTTTTAAATGCATTAGTCTCATATAGAAAACAAAATGTGCAGTTACAAACCATAGTTACAATAATGCTAGCTTTCAAACCCATAATTGTTTTTTTTAATGTATTAGTCTTGTAAATCATGTAGAAAACAAAAAGTCGAGTTACATACCATTGTTACAATAATACTAGCTTTTATAATTGCCCATGTATTTACCTTTATTCAGATCTTTATTTATTCATCCAACTTCACATTTTTGTTTAGTATCCTTTAATTTCACTTTGCAGGACTCCCTTGAGCATTTCTTACAAGGTGAGTATAGTGATAACAGACTCCTTACCTTTTGCTCATCTGGGAATGACTTAATCTCTCCTTCACTTTTGAAAGATAGTTCACTCAATATAGGATTCTGGATCAACAATTTTTTTCTATTCACACTTTGAGCCTATCAGCCCACTACTTTCTGGTCTATTTAGTTTCTGATGAGAACTCTGCTTATATTCTTATTAAGGATCCCTTGTGTGTGACAAGTTGCTTCTCTCTTGTTCTCTTCAAGATTTTCTCTTTGTCTTTTTAAAGTTTGAGTATAATGTGTCTTTTTGTGTTTCTCTTTGAGTTCATCTTACTTGGAGTTTATTAAGCTTCTTGGATGTTTATATTCATGTCTTTCATCAAAGTTGGGAGGTTCTGCCATTATTTCTTCAAATATTCTCTCTGCCTTTTCCCCCCTCTTTTTGTGAGACTTCCACAATTTGCGTGTTTGTTCAGTTGATGGTATTCAACAAGTCTCTTAGGCTCTGTCACTTTTCTTCAATCTTTTTTCTTTCTGTTCTTCACACTTGATAATTTCCATGGCCTTATTTTCAAGGTCTTCTGCCTACTCAAATCTGCCTTTGAATCTCTCTAGTGAAATTTTCATTCCACTTATTATACTTTTCAGTTTCAGAATTTCTTTCTCCTTCCTTCCTCTCTCTTCTCTCTCTCTCTCTCTCTCTTTCCTTTGGGTTTTTGATCTCTTTATTGGTATTTCTATTTTGTTCATACAAAGTTTTTGTGACATTCTCCACATTTTTAGTTCTTCAATCATTTTTAAGGCAGTTGGTTTGAAGACTCTACTTGATTTGCCATAAAATTTTTTTTTCAGGGACAATTTCTGTTGATTTTTTCCCCCTTTGAATTGGCCATACCTTTCTGTTTCTTTGTATGTCTTGTGATTTATTTATTTTTTTTTGGTTGAAAACTGGACATTTGAATATAATAATGTAATTCTGGAAATCAGATTTTCCCCATTTCATCAGTGTTGGCTGAGTTTTTTGTTTTTGTTTTTTAATGTTGTTTTAGGCAGTCTGTGTGCCAACCATCAGCCTATGGTGTAAAGTTCAGGTTTTGTCAAATCTTTTCTGAGTCTGTGCCTTTCCCTGAGTACGTGCAGTCACTTTCTAATTTTTCCCATATATAAAGTTGTTTTTGAGCGTCCTAGTCTTTAATATCTGGCTCCCAAAAAGAGAAAAAAAGAAAGATCAAAGGAGGGAAAAAGGGTGTCAGCTCTTTAAATCTCTTGAAAGTTACTTGAGCTAGAGAAGTGGCTTGCAACAATGAAGTGGGCGGGGCATGCAACAATAATGGCCACTCTCTTTGTCTGTGCCTGTATGCTTAGAAGCAGCAATTAGTGATCAGAACACAAATCCCTATCTTTGGGGAAAAGATCTTTTTTGCTCACCATAGATTCTGCAAACTATGTGCAAGCTACATCTGGAACACTTGCACAGCTTCCTGCCATGGCACCTTTTGTCCACCTTCACCCATCTTCCACCCCTCACCTTATCCC